>NW_024068880.1:0-88454 GCF_009389715.1 Phoenix dactylifera | reverse complement strand
GTCAAATTTTCCTAGATTATCTTTCCCATTATTATGAACAAAACACCTACATCCAAAAAATGAAAGTAGTTTACCTTTGGTTTCTGTTTTTCCAAAGTTCATAAGGTGTTTTCTTTATATTGGGTCTCAATAAAACTCTATTTAATATATGACAAGAAGTATTAATGGCTTCCCCAAAAGTATTTAGGGAGGTTACTTTCACATAACATAGTTCTAGCCATTTCTCTAGAGTTCTATTTTTCCTCTCCACAACTCATTTTGTTGTGGTGTCCTAGGTGCAGAAAAATTGTGATGAGTTCCCTTTTTACTACAAAACTCATCAAATAAATGATTTTCAAATTCGGTACCATGGTCACTTCTAATAGCTATTACTGTAGTATCTCTAGCATTGGTTACTTCCTTATGAAACTTTTTAAATACTGAAAAAGCTTGATCTTTATGTGCTAAGAACATAACCCAAGTGTATCTAGAATAATCATCTACAATGACTAGACCATATTTATTTTCCACCTAGGCTTGTTGTTCTAGTGGTCCGAATAGGTCCATGTGTAATAATTCTAGAGGTCTAGAGGTAGAGACACATTTTATGGATTTAAAGGAGTTTCTAGATTGTTTGCCATATTGACAAGCTTCACATATTTTATTCTTTTCAAATCTTAGTTTTGGCAAACCTATCACAGAATCTCTTTTAACTAGTTTAGATATTGTGTCCATGCTTACATGACCTAACTTACGGTGCCATAACCAACTAGCATCATTGTCCTTAGTTTCATTAACAACTAAGCATGGGTTGTGTTTGGCAAGATCCTCAAGATCTACAACATACACATTCCCACGTCTTATTCCTTTAAAAACTAAACTATTATCATTTGGGTTTGTTATGATGCATAGTGATGGTTTAAACATAACATTATAGCCTCTATCACATAATTGACTAATGCTTAATAAATTATGCTTAAGACCATCAACATATCGAACATTATCAATAAAAGTAGAAGGGATAATTTGAACTTTACCTATACCAATGATGTGACCTTGGTTATTGTCTCCAAAGTCACAGCACCTTCCTTCTTAGCTTCAAGGGTGAAGAATTGATCCTTGTCACCCGTCATGTGTCTTGAGCAGCCACTATCCAAGTACCAGCAATTTTTGTTGACCTTGGCTGCAAGACACTCCTACACAAGCAAATCATGTAATCTTAGGTATCCAAGTTTTTTTGGGTCCTTCATGGTTAGTCATGTTGGTTCCTTTTGGAACCCATACCCTTTTAATTTTTCCTTTTGATTTTCCTTTTCTATAATTACACATATTTGCCTTATGTCCTAATTTCCACAACAAAAACAGGTTATTTTCTTAGTTTTACTTTCTTCTGCTTTAACAAAGAAGTTACTAAGAAGTTTTTGCTTATTTTTAGGTTTATATCCTAAACCTGCTCTATTGAATACTGCACGTTGACTATTAAGTATATTTAATTTTCAGAACTATAAGTAAATTTCTCAACCAAAGGTTTGTATTTTCCAAGTTCTTTAGTTAGAGTTTGTTTTTCCGTTTTTAGAGTATTCAAGTCTTTTATGGGATTTTCGTTTAAGATTTGTTTATTGTTTTTAAGTTCTGAAATTTCCTTAGTTAGTTTTTCATTATCTTTACTTAAGGTGTTAGTTTTTTTATTAGTTGGTTGTTGCTTGTCTTAAGTTCTAGATTTTCTTTGGTGATACAGTCCTTATCCTTAACTAGTTTATCATATTTATGTATGTAAGTTTGATTAGCTAGTTTTAGCTCTTTATTCTTAATGTTTATAGCCTTATATTCAATCATTAGTTCATTAAATGCATCATAAAGTTCATCAAAAGTAAAATCTAGATGCGTTTCGGATGTTACCTCATTTTCGTTGGCCATGAAGCAGAAATTGGCCTTTTCTTCTTGTTCCTCATCCGATGATGAAGATGATGCGTCGGAGTCCGATAAGGTGGTGACAAGGGCTTTCTTCTTCTTGTACTTGCTGTCCTTCTTAAGTAAGGGACACTCAGCTCTGATGTGTCCCGGCTTCTTGCACTCATAGCATCCTATCCCCTCATTTTTCCTTCCTTACCTTTATCCTTGCGATAGAAATTTGAGGGGCCTCTCCTTTGATGATAGGACTTCTTGTGGTTGATGAATTTTCTGAACTTGCGCACAAGAAGAACCTCATCATCATCTCCCTCATGATCTTCTTCTTCACTGCTGCTACTGCAAGACAAATCTTTGTTAGATGATGTGGATTTAAGAGCTATTACCTTTTTCTTATGTGAGGACTCTTCTTCGCTGTGTTGCTTCATGGTTAGCTCGTGAGTCATTAGGGATCCAAGGAGCTCTTCAAGTGGAAGCTTGTTCAAGTCCTTAGCTTCTTGGATTGCCGTCACCTTGGCTTCCCATGACCTTGGTAGACATCGAAGAATCTTCCTGACAAGCTCACTGTTAGTATAGTTTTTGCCAAGGCTTTTTAGGCCATTGACAATGTCAGTGATGTAGAGTTCTAGCATGTCATAATGCGCAGCGGAAGCTAGGGATTTTAAAAAATTTTCTTAATAAAGTCCCTATGCATGAAACCCTTTTAAGCCTAGATCACCTTAATGATTACAATCAAATAATATAAAATAAATGCAGAATTAGTAGAATACCTCAAATGCTAATCCAAAGTGTACAATCTCCACGAGGCGTCCAGTGTCCGCCCTCCAATGGTGATCCACACGAAAACTTGATCAAGACTTTAGCTCCAAAGACTTTTGATCCTTAATGTAGAATTCTTCTAAAGAACTCTAATGGCTTGCTTTCCTTCCTTTCTATTTTCTTTAGCCTTCTAAAATCACTTCTAATCCTTTTGTCCTAATGAAGACCACCTTGTCTTGCTTAGGAACACTAGAAGCAATGTTAGAAAGAAAGAAACTAATGTAAGAAAGAAGGGATATGAGAGAGAGAGTTGGATTGATTTCCGATGATTTCAAAAAACACCGGGAGCATTCCCTATTTATAGATGGCGTACGGATGCATTGTAGCCATCCATTCATGCATGAAGAGGGGGTGAGATCAAGGGATGTGTCATTTGATGAGAGGGCATATCAGAAGTAGTTAGGATAAGATGAAGTGCTTATGATATGGCGCTTCATCCTTATCCATTCCCTAAGCATCTCTTCATGAAATCCACCGTACTCATGCCTCTCTTCATTTCTTCTCACGCATGAAAAATAGGGAGCATTCTCAACCATTGATCAAGGCTAGATGATGATCCAAAGGCCCTTATTGGTGGCGCCATAAGAAAGAAGGAGAGAGAGAATGATGCGGTTGAAGGGAAAGTAGTTAGGATATGATGACGTGTCATCTTTATCCAATCCAAATGGCACTTCTTCATGAGGCGCCATTCTAAATTCACCGTATTCCCTTCTTTCTCACGCCATCTGATGTTGACTAAGTCAATATCACAAGTCCATCACGAGATCATGATCTCCCATCATCCCATGATGAAGATCCAATGGCTCTAATCCATGGCGCATCCATTTGATCCTTCTCTTCATCCAAATGTTGATCCAACGGTCAAAATTAAATGTTTTATCAAATCTAATCCAATTAGACTCAAATCAAGCCAATTAGGTGCCAACTCTTGGCTAACCCATATTAGAATATGATCTAATCAA
Source organism: Phoenix dactylifera (assembly GCF_009389715.1). Taxonomy (NCBI): domain Eukaryota; kingdom Viridiplantae; phylum Streptophyta; class Magnoliopsida; order Arecales; family Arecaceae; genus Phoenix; species Phoenix dactylifera. The sequence goes on along the minus strand of NW_024068880.1, from coordinate 84,786 downwards.
ATTAGATCAATTAAGAATCAGATTCGAATCCAATTCGAATCAGATTCGAATCCAGTTCGAATCAGGAGCTAAGGTTTGCAACACCTGCTAGGATGTTTATCTTGCAAACATGATCTAATCCAATTAGACCCTTGATAAGTTTTCTTGTGTGCGACCCATTGGGTTCCATACTTAGCCAGCAATAGGTGTGAGTGCGAGTTGACCCAACTTGATTAGAACTCTTCTAATCGATTTAAGTCCAAACTGCGCGAACCCGAACTTAACAATTAGAATCCTTTCTAATTGGTGATCGAATTAAACTCTTTAATTCGATCAAACCTATAAACAAGATTGACGTCTAGCAACGTGTCATGTCTACCCGAAAATATGAATTTGGTGGAAATACCAAAAATACCCTTCAGTGGCAAGTTACCATGCAATTCAATCCTTTAATCAAACTGCATCCCAAATATGTATATGAGTATGAATATATGTCAAACTCAATTTCATATTCATATTTTTCTCAATCTTTTAATGATAATTCAAATAATGAAACATTAGAAACTCTTTCTAATTTTCATTCTGCTTTGATCAAAGGTTCCTGAATTATCATATGATTAGAATAAATAGGATGCTATCTTCTCTTACTAGAAGTGATTAATTCCTTGTTGACCTACTCATAATCTTCGTACACAATTCACCATATCCAGAAGACCTCGTACATAACTTATTGTCATGAATGAGTGTAAACCAAATATGGGTTCATGTGCACAAGATACCATGGTGATCTCAGGTCATAGGATCAGTTGCACAACTCCCACTAAGAGAATCATCTTTTGACATGTAAGTAAGACTTCATAAGATTTCTCTTTGTAGGTCAATTCAGTGAACTCATTCTCTAATGAGCACCCACATCTTTGTATTAGTGTCTCCACACAAATGATTGTGAGATCAATCATCCTCTGCATCGAGCATACATAAGACATGCCAGTCTTTCCGGTAATCATTGATCCCCGACTCAATGTACCAATGACTGGGAATATTTAAGATTAGGATTTTAGGATTTTAAGTCTCACTAGTATGATCTCATCATAGTCTTAAAACCATTGCCCTAATCTAAGGAGTTTATCATAAATATAATCAACAGCATATGATAAAACATAACGCCTTTATTCATATTTAAATGTCATGTACATGATTTGGACAAATCAAAAGAAAAACCCTTCGCAATACATATTGCGATTGGCTTGTAGGGCATCTACTCTTTCAAGTGAATCTAGTGAACATGCAAGTGATTGTTTCATTAGAATCCATTTTAAATAGTTCATACTTATGAACCAATATATTTATTTTGGATTCTTTGACTTGATTCGTGCCCTCATGGGTCACTTCAAGTCTATCCCAAATCTCTTTTGCAGAATTGCAAGTAGAGACTCTATTGAATTCATTCCTATCTAGTGCACAGTAAAGCACATTCATTGCTTTAGAATTGAGTTGTGCCTTTCTCATGTCGTGTTCATCCCAATCCTTTTCGAGTTTGGGTACAGTGACCCCCTCTACATAAATGGATGGGATGTATGGCCCATTTGCTACAATGGTCCACATCTCATAGTCTTGGGCTTGGATGAATATTCTCATCCTAGCCTTCCAATATGAGTAGTCAGATCCATTAAAGAATGGGGGTCTTTGGGTGGACTGACCCTCAATGTGGGAAGATCCAAATGGGGTTGTCATTTTGATCTTTGACTCTTAGGGTAGAAGAGTTTAGGCTCTGATACCACTTGTTGCCTAGATAGACAACCCAAGAGGGGGGTGAATTGGGTTTTAAAATAATTTGGCTATTAAAACTTTTGTGGATAACTAATTAATGCTTTTGCGAGATGATTAATTAGTTTCTATGTGCGGTGAATGAAATGCGAGAGATAGAGAGAGACAAACAATCACAAACACAATGTTTTATAGTGGTTCAGAGCTAACCCTTGCTCCTACGTCCACTCCCCAAGTCTCACTTGGGAATTCACTATAACCCCTTGGATTACAGCCGGTTGTTTTCCAAGCTCACAACCAAACTTGTTGTTTTACGAGCTCACAACCAACTCGGTCGGTTTTCCCAGGCTCACCGACTAGAACCAACCCGATTGTTTTTCCGGGATCACAATCGAACCCTTACACGTTGGTTTTACACTCGGCTCACCAACCAACCTCAATACCCTTGATTCAATCCCCGATTGAACCAAGCAAAGACAAGATGGAAGTAAAAAGGAGTAACAGAAAAACAGAGCTTCTCAAAAGCAGATAAATAACAATATAAACAAAAGAGAAGTTAGAAGCCCTCAAACACGTTAGAGTTGGAGTAGAGTAGGGCTTCTTGAACTTCGGGTCTCCTCTTGAATGTCTGATCGACTTGAATGCAGGAGGAGATCTCTTTCAATGTTGGGAAGAAGTAGGTGGATGCAGTTAATGTTGCTCTTCCCTCTTTTCCGTTGAAAACCAGGTTGCAGTGAGTGAAAGCTTGATTACTTTGAGTGGAATAGTTGTTCTCTACCTTGCTACAGTCCTCTGTGGCTATTTAAGCCACCCCCACGGAAAACTAGCCGTTAGAGACCTTTTTCTGCCCGTTCTGCACACTCTGCACAGCCTGACAATATGTCCGTTGGTGGGTTGAGTCGACTCGCGCGATCAGGAGTCGACTCGGCTGTAGCGGGAGTCGACTCATGCTTTTCTGGAGTCGACTCGGCAACTGTTCCGGATTTGAATTAAAGTCGCCTCTTCGACTGGGAGTCGACTCGACTTGACCCGGAGTCGACTCGCCAACTTCTGGAGCTGACTTGGCATTTTCGGAGTCGGCTCATCCCATGAAGTCCGTGGATCTATTTTTGAACTTGGTCCACTCGAGTCGACTCGACAATCCTGGGAGTCGACTCGGCGCTCAGAGCCCGAACTCTCGATCTACTGTCTTTTGGCTCGTCCAGTTTGGAGTCGACTCAAACTGTTCCGGAGTCGACTCGGCTCTCAGTTTCCGAAACTTAGTCTTCTGTGTTTTTGGTGAAGCGCTGCCTTGGAGTCGACTCGAGCTGTCTGGGAGTCGACACGAATCTCAGAGACAGCAAATTGGTCTTCTGTCTTCTTTGGGGTCGCGGTGTCTCGGAGTCGACTCGTGCAATGCGGGAGTCGACTCGAATCTCAGAGTCCGAAAACTGCTCTCTGACTTTTTCTTGTGTTCCTCTGAGAGTCGACTCTCACTACCTTTGGAGTCGACCTGCCAACCATCGGAGTCGACTCGCGTTCCACAGGAGTCGACTCGAATCTCAGGGTCGAAAACCGCTCTCTAACTTTTCTGCTGTGACTCCTTGGAGTCGACTCATACTTCTCCGGAGTCGACTCGGTAAACATCGGAGTCGACTCGCGCACTTCAGGAGTCGACTCGCTGACAGATTTTGAGTTGATGCTTTCTGTTTGTCTGTCTGTTCTCAGTTGGAGTCGACTCGTAATGGTCAGGAGTCGACTCGAGCCCATGCCAGTGATCCTGATATGCTTGGAGTCGACTCGTAATACTCTGGAGTCGACTCGAGTCTCAGACTTTGGTTCAAACTGACTTCTTAACTTATCCAAAATATTATGAACCAAGTCTTGAGACACTTAGACAAGATTTTCACTGAAACACTCAATTGAATTCATTAGTAAACAACATATATACTCTAATGCTTTGAGCTCATCAAAATCAAATAGGGTTTTAATCAATCACTCCACAGAGGTCAAGTTCAGCGGTCCACTTCGTCGCAGCTTCATTTTCCCTTCCCAGCATCTCGTGCGACCCAGCTTCTTCTGCATCTTAGCCTAAGCACCAGCAGTCCGTCTTCTCCGCTTGTGAAGCTATCTTGCACCCGAGTTCCAACCAATCCCAAGCGTTCAAGCCCAGCCGGTCAGCATCCCATGAAGCATTTCATCCACGTCCGTGACCCAGCGTCCGCAACCATCTCGAGCATCTTCGCATCCCACGCGTCTCGGATTTCCTTCCTCCCAAGCTTCCACGTTCACAGAATCCCAGCATGCCACGTCCGCGTGCAAAATCCACCGCGATCCAGCCTCTCCCCGCGTCTGCAAGCCAGCCGTCCACGGTTCATCCTCCTCACAAGCGCACACCTCATCCCAGCAAAGATCCAGCTTCCGTCCGCTTCTTTCGCATCTGAGTTCATCCGTTCGCATCCCAAGCTTCACAGCAACCAAAATTCCAGCTTCTCCCAGCGTCCGTGCTTCCTAACGATCCTCCTCGCACCCATCCGCCACAGCCACGTCCAACCACATCCGCGTCCGAAGATCCCGACATCCCGTGATTTCAGCATCAGCAAGGCATCGTCCGCGTCCATCCTTTTCTTCCGGATTAGCATCCATCCGTTGATCTCCATCGCGTGCGAGGAGTGGATCGAAGGCGAGCTTGATATCCCTCTCGGCTGGGAAGTTGGCGATTATTTATTCTATCCTCATTCGGTGAAACAAGGCAGTCCCCATTTCAAAAAAAAAAAAACAGAGGAGCTCCCCCTGTCATGAGAGAAAAGAAGAGAGGGAAACAGGGGAGCCCCTATTAGGGAAACAGGGGAGCCCTGTTTCCAAAAAAAAAAAGAAAAGAAAAAAAAAAGAGTTTTCTTTTATGTTAATGGAGGGCTGATTTCTTAGGGAGGGAGATGGAGGAACTTTGATGTATTGCTCTTTGAAGTAAACTATAAACTTTTGCTTTCAATGGTTTATATTTATTGATATGTTCTTGATTCATGTGTAGTTATTTCATAGATAGATCTTTAATGGATTATGATTATTGATATATGGATTGCTTTAGTATTTGATTCGTCGTAGATGTAGAAAGCACGACGGATGCTTAGAAATTGAGTTCATATTTCATGAAACATATACCATGATTAGATCTATCCTACATTTAATCTTTAATCAAGAACCATAGAGTTTATTCCTTGGATGCAATATCATCAAGGGGATTCCAGATCCCTACCATCTTTATTTCATTGAATTTTGTTTATTATTCTTTGCATTTAATTTTGAAAATCAAAGCATCATTTTAATCCACAAATTTATTCAACTGAAAATTACATCTAAAAATTACGCTAATAATCTATAGTTCGTTCCCTGAGGATTCGACCTCGGATTCCCGAGAATTTACTACTTGTGCGATTCTCCTGCACTTGGGAGAACAATTTTATTTTTGCACCACCGGTAGTACAAGAACACTTCCTGCACTAATCGAAGTAACCATCTAGCAATGGGACCCGACGACCGGATAGGCCGAGTAGATGCAAAGCAACATTCTAGAACCTATGGACCATGGTTACCGCATAATTCATCCTCTTAACCAGAAAATGCCCAGGGTGGGTTCAGAGTCTGTCTACCCTAAACGATCCATCCGGAAATATGTTTCAATTCAATAAGTCAAGTGATAGAGATTTGACTTTTCTGGCCAGGGTACTACTTAATTGAAAACACAAGGCATTCACCCTTATTCCTAAGGAAGGTCAATCCCATCTTGATTTGCAACTGACTACCACAAGTACTTGACTGGACCCAGAAACCTTCCGTCGCTGGATTAGAAATCCAGGTAGTCCGGCACCAAAGTACAGTGAGTTGCTTGCAAGCCACCGATTGCAATCTTAGGTCTAAAGGATACATATACCCATATCCACTCGGAACAACTCTTGACAAGAGAGAGTCCGTCAATTGGTCACGTTCAGTGAACGTACACTACCATTCACCTGTATACCATACTAGTATCTCTATACTCTTTGGTTTGGAAGACAACCAACAAATATGATACACAATGACCTACGCCCGATAATACTATCATCCTATTAATAGTATATCATACGGTCATGAACTTTGAAGGACCTGTGTGACAAAATCATATTTCATTACACAAAGCAGTCCTAAGGACTTCATCACATCGGAGTTTGTGAAGATGTTCTGGTGATGAATAAATACCATGTTATTTATAATTGATTCAAATACATTTACAATCAACAATTGATTGGATTTAGGACATAATTCCCAACAACTCCCACTTGACCTAAGGCCAATCAGTACAGTATCGTATACCCATCTTCAAGTAATATGGTCAAACTCCTTTACACTGAGGGCCTTAGTGAAGGGGTCGGCTAAGTTATCCTTCCCGTCAATCTTTTGAAGATCAACGTCACCTCGTTCTACTATCTCACGAACAAGGTGATACCGGCGCAGAATGTGCTTGGTGCGTTGGTGTGCCTTTGGTTCTTTAGCTTGAGCGATGGCCCCGGTGCTATCACAGTATAGTGGGACTGGTCCATCAGCGGAGGGTGCAACTCCGAGCTCAGCAATAAACTTTCGTAACCAGACAGCTTCTTTGGCGGCATCAGATGCAGCAATGTATTCAGCCTCGCATACAGAGTCTGCCACGGTATGCTGCTTGGAACTTTTCAGCACACGGCCCCACCTAACAGGGTAAACACATAACCAGACACAGACTTGCTATCATCTCGGTCTGATTGAAAACTTGAATCGGTATAACCGACAAGTCTCAACTCAGTATCTCCATAAACAAGCCACTTATCCTTAGTATTTCTCAAATACTTGAGGATAGTCTTTACAACTTTCCAGTGGCTCTCTCCTGGGTCAGATTGGTACCTACTCACTACTCCTAGTGAATACGCCACATCTGGTCTAGTACATGTCATAGCATACATAATAGATCCCACAGCAGAGGCATATGGAATTCTACTCATACACTCTCTTTCTTGGGGAGTTGTCGGGCAATCTCCTTTAGAAAGAGTGATTCCATGACCTATCGGAAGATAGCCTTTCTTGGAATTTTCCATGCTGAATCATTTCAGCACAGTCTTTATGTACGTGGACTGGGATAACCCAAGCAACCTTTTAGACCTATCCCTATAGATTTTCATCCCTAGGATGTAGGATGCATCTCCCAGATCTTTCATGGAGAACTGTGATGACAGCCAGATCTTTATTCCCTGTAGTGCAGGAATGTCATTCCCTATTAAAAGAATATCATCCACATACAGTACAAGAAACATCACTACTGAACTATTTACCACTTATATATGCAAGGTTCCTCTCCGTTCCTAACGAAGCCATACGTCTTGGATCACCGTATCAAAGCGTTGTTCCAATTCGGGATGAGTGTCAGTATAAGGATTCTGAAATGCTTGCCTCTTAGATTTATCTGCAGAATAAAACCTTCAGGCTGTATCATATACACCTGCTCCTCTAAATCTCCATTCAGAAGCGGTTTTAACATCCATCTGCCAATCTCTAAGTCCAGATGTGCAGCTATCGCAAGCAATGATCCGAATGGATTTCAAGCATTGCCACAGGGAGAAGTCTTGTCATATCTGACCATAACGTTGGCGAAATTCTTGGCAACCAGACGGGCTTTGTAGGTTTCCACATTTCCGTCTGCGCCTCTCTTCCTCTTGAAAATCCATTTACACCTGGGTTTGATTCCTTCAGGTGGGTCAACCAATTCCATACTGAAGGTTTTAGCATGTTATGGCAGCGGGAGTTGGTTTAAAAATTTCTTGATAAGTTTTACCCTTTATTAAGCCAAGATCACATTAATGGAAGCAATCAAATAATATAATATGCAGAAATAGAAGAACCTCTAACGCTAATTCAATATGCAGAATTTTCACTAGGTGCCCAAGTGTTCACCCTCCAACGTTGATCCACACGCTTGATTTAAGTCTTAAGCCGACTTTGATCCTTAATGAGAATTCTTAAGAACTCTAATGGCTTGCTTTCCTTTCTTTTCTATTTTTTTTAACCTTCTAAAATCACTTCTAATCCTTTTTGTCCTAAAGAAGACCACCTTGTCTTGGCTTAGGACACACTAGAAGCAATGCTAGAAAGAAAGAAACTAATGTAAGAAAGAAAGAGAGGAGTGGGGTGGAGTTGGAATGATGAAACCCATGGAGTGCTAGCCTATTTATAATAGGTGTAGGGATGCATCTCCAAAGGATGCATCCCATCCACACATCCTTTCATGAAAGGACATCATCTAAGGGCCATATCAAATAAGAGGAGGTGCAGATCAAGTGAAGAGGTGTATCAAATGATATGTCCTTTCATGTGGTGCCATATTTTGACCAAGTCAACATCACATGCTAATCACATGTCCATCATGCCTTACCTCTTGATCTTTCATGATGATGATCCAAGGGCTCCAATGCAAGGCGCCATTTACTTGACCCATTATGTCTTCATCCAATGGTGGGATTAAGATCCAATGGTCAATTATGATAGCCATCCTCTAACCCAATCCAATTGGGTTAAACCAACTCTCCATTATGTCTTCATCCAACGGTAGATCAAGATCTAACGGTCTAGATTGAATGATTTATTAAATCTAATCCAATTAGACTCAAACCAAGCCAATTAGGTGCCAACTCTTGGCTAACCCATATTAGAGATGATCTAATCAAATTAGATCAATTAAGAATCAGATTCGAATCCAATTCGAATCAAGAGCTAAGGGTTTGCAACACCTGCTAGGATGTCTATCTTGCAAACATGATCTAATCCAATTAGACCCTTAATAAGTTTTTGTGTGTGACCCATTGGGTTCCATACTTAGCCAGCAATAGGTGTGAGTGCAAGTTGACCCAACTTGATTAGAACTCTTCTAATCGATTTAAGTCCAAACTGCGCGAACCTAAACTTAACAATTAGAATCCTTTCTAATTGGTGATCGAATTAAACTCTTTAATTCGATCAAATCTATAAGACAAGATTGACGTCTAGCAACGTGTCATGTCTACCCAGAAAATATGGAATTTGGTATAAATACCAAAAATACCCTTCAGTGGCAAGTTACCGTGCAATTCAATCCTTTAATCAAACTGCATCCCGAATATGTATATGAGTATGAATATATGTCAAACTCAATTTTATATTCATATATTTCTCAATCTTCTAATGATAATTCGAATAATAAAATATTAGAAACTCTTTCTAATTTTCATTGTGCTTTGATCAAAGACTTTCTGAATTATCATATGATTAGAATAAATAGGATGCGATCTTCTCTTACTAGAAGTGATTAATTCCTTGTTGACCTACTCATAACCTTCGTACACATTCCACCATATCCAGAAGACCTCGTACATAACTTATTGTCATGAATGAGTGGAAACCAAAATATGGATTTATGTGCACAAGATACTATGGTGATCTCAGGTCAAAGGATCAGTTGCACAACTCCCACTAAGAGAACATCTTTTGACATGTAAGTAAGACTTCATAAGATTTCTCTTTGTAGGTCAATTCAGTGAACTCATTTCTCTAATGAGCACCCACATCTTTGTATTAGTGTCTCCACACAAGTGATTGTGAGATCAATCACCCTCTGCATCGAGCATACATAAGATGTGCCAGTCTTTCCGGTAAACATTGATCCTCGACTCAATGTACCAATGACTGGGAATATTTAAGATTAGGATTTTAAGATTTTAGGTCTCACTAGTATGATCTCATCATAGCCTCAAAATCACTGTCTTAATCTAAGAGGTTCATCACAAATATAATCAACAGCATATGATGAAACACAATGCCTTTATTTATATTAAATGTCATGTACATGATTTAGAAAATCAAAAGAAAATCCTTCACAATACATATTGCGATTGGCTTGTAGGGCATCTACTCTTTCAATCTCCACTTGCACTAAAGCCAATCGCCCTTATATTTCATCCCCATACAATCGAGGTGGCGATCGAACTGCTGTTGTGGTAGAGCTTTAGTGAACGGGTCTGCTAAGTTGTTCTTTGTGTCTACTCGTTCAATGACTATGTCTTGTCTCTCGACGATCTCTCGAACGAGGTGGAAGCGTCTTAGAATGTGCTTGGATTTGTGATGAGATCTTGGTTCCTTTGCTTGAGCAACAGCTCCAGTGTTGTCACAATAAACTGGAACTGGTCCAGCAATCTCAGTAACTACTCCCAACTCAGCGATGAATTCTTCATCCAGACAGCTTCCTTAGCGGCTTCACTTACAGCGATGTATTCTGCCTCAGTAGTTGAGTCGGCTACAGTTTGCTGCTTGGAACTCTTCCAGCTCACTGCACCACCATTTAGGGTAAAGACATACCCTGAAGTGGACTTGCTATCATCTGGGTCTGATTGAAAACTAGAATCAGAAATTCTTCTAGTTTCAACTCAGATCCTCCATAAATTAGAAAAATATCTTTAGTCCTTCTTAAGTACTTAAGAATATTTTTCACAGCTATCCAATGATTTTCTCCTGGATCAGCCTGGAATCTGCTTGTTATGCCTAAGGCATAAGCAACATCAGGCCTAGTACATAGCATAGCATACATAATTGATCCTACTGCCGAAGCATAGGGAATAGAATTCATTCTATTCCTCTCTTCAGATGTCTTAGGAGACATCTTCTTAGAGAGACGTATGCCATGACTCATAGGTAAGTAACCTCTTTTACTTCCTTCCATGCTGAATCTTTTCAGCACATGATCTATGTACTTAGATTGGGACAAGCCTAACATCCTTTTAGATCTATCCCTATAGATCTTTATACCAAGTATATAGGATGCTTCTCCCAAGTCTTTCATGGAAAAGCTTTTTGATAGCCAAGTCTTTGACCGATTGTAACATTGGAATATCATTTCCAATGATTAGTATGTCATCTACATACAATATTAAGAAGACAACGACACTCCCACTAGTCTTCTTGTACACACATGGTTCATCCACATTTTTGATAAAACCAAACTCTTTGACTGTTGTATCAAAACGGATGTTCCAACTCCTCGATGCTTGCTTTAATCCATAAATGGATCTCTTAAGCTTGCATACTTGATTTGCTCTCCCACTTGAGACAAATCCTTCTGGCTGTGTCATGTAAACCTCTTCCTCAAGATAACCATTAAGGAAGGCGGTTTTGACATCCATCTGCCAAATTTCATAATCATAGTATGCAGCTATTACAAGCAAAATCCGAATAGATTTAAGCATGGCAACTGGTGAAAAAGTTTCATCATAGTCAATTTCTTGCTTTTGCCTGAAACCTTTTGCCACCAATCTAGCCTTGTAGGTTTCTACTTGGCCATCTGCTCCAATCTTCTTCTTATAGACCCATTTGCAACTTATAGGGTTTACACCTTCTGGTGCATCAACCAAAGTCCATACTTGGTTGGTATACATAGAGTCTATTTCGGATTTCATAGCTTCTAACCATTTGTTAGAGTCATTACTCATGATAGCTTCCGAATAGGTCAGAGAATCATCATTTTCGACGATGTGGGCTTCATCATTCTCAATGATAAACCCATATCTCTTAGGTGCATTTCGCACTCTATCTGACCTTTGGAGAGGAGATGTGTGTTGTGGTTGTACTTCATCAATGGGTACATCTGGTTGAAGAATTTCTTGTGTTTCTATTTGTAGGTCTTGAACTTCATTAAGTTCAATTCTTCTTTCACTGTCCTTTTCTAAGATAAACTCTTTTCTAAGAAAGTGGCATGCCTACTAACAAATACCTTTTGTTCAGTATGGTGATAGAAGAGATATCCAATACTTTCTTTGGAATAACCTATAAATGTACATTTATCTGATCTAGCACTTAGCTATGTCCAAAATTTCTTTTGACATATGCTTGGCAGCCCCATATTTTAAAATATTTAAGATTGGGCTTTCTACCTCTCCATATCTCATATGGAGTACTAGATACAGATTTTGAAGGTATCCTGTTTAGCACATATGTAGCAGTTTCTAAGGCATAACCCCAGAAAGAAATAGGAAGATCTGTAAGCACATCATGGACCTTACCATATCTAATAGAGTATGATTCCTCCGTTCAGCTACACCATTTAGTTGTGGCGTATACGGAGGTGTCCATTCAGAGAGAATGCCCTTTTCTTTAAGATGATTTAAAAATTCACTAGAAAGGTATTCACCTCTTCGATCAGATCGAAGGATTTTAATACACTTTCCAGTTTGTTTTTCAACCATACTTTGATACTCTTTAAACTTATCAAAGGCTTCGTATTTATGTTTCATAAGATACACAAATCCGAACCTTGATAAATCATCAGTGAATGTGATGAAGTAAGTGTTGACCCCCTAATGGATTTTGATGAATACAAAACACTAGAGTATAATTCCATTTATCTTAACAATTTAATTGAGAATTTCATGTATTTTATTAAGAATATTGTTAAGAAATGTCTAGGCAAGTTCCCATGATCTTTTAAGGACTTATTGAAGAATTTTTGAGATGAAAGAAAAAGTTCAGGGACAGCCGAGACGTCTCCGGGTTGTCTCAGAGACGTCTCTGGCACAAACAGGAAGAACTGGCACGTCTGGAGACGTCCCCGGCACCTGCCAGGTCGTCCCCGCGATAGCGGAGTCGACTCTCTCAGTAGCGGAGTCGACTCTCTCAGTGGCGGCAGAAAGGCAATTTTCAAGAGATATGCGCGAGACGTCCCCACCGTACGTGGAGTCGTCCTCGCAAGTAAAAAGCAGACTTCCCGAGTCGTCCCCGAGGTAGCGGAGTCGGCTCTCTCAGCGTTTTCCAGAGGATGTCATTTTCGGTGATAAGGCAGCGGAGACGTCCCCTGAAAGAGCGGAGTCGACTCTCTCAGAGAATTCCAGAAGACATGTTTTTCGGAGTTATAACAGCGGAGTCGTCCCCAAGGCAGCGGAGTCGTCCCCATGCAAAAAGTGCAAACAAGCCGAGACGTCCCCGTAAAGTACAGAGACGACCCTCTCAGAAAAACAGAAAAACAAGGATTCAAACAATACAATTCCAGAGTCGTCCCCGTAAAGTGCCGAGTCGACCCCAAACAAAGTGAAAAGTAAATTTATACAGCCGAGACGTCTCGCGTTGAAGCGGAGACGTCTCCGGAGCGCCTGGGACGCGACTGACAACTTTTGCAGGTTTGGTTTGAATTTCAAATCTCTTTTACTTTATCTCTAACGGCTATATTTGCTTTTTGGGCTATAAAAGGGACCTCTTAAGTGCTTCTCAACAACTCTTCACCAACCAAAAGCTAGATCATTTAAGAGAGAAGCAAGAGAGAGAAGTTCAAGGGAGTGAGTGCATTCAAGTGAAGAAATCAAGTGCTTTCAAGCTTCCCAAGTGATTTCAAGCTCAACCACTCTCTTCCGCTCGGGATTCAAAGCTCATACTCAAGCCTACGCGATCCACATCGGAGAATCATCATTTCCCACGCTTCCAACGGCAAAAGATTCTTCCGGGTTCTATTGTTTATCATTGTCATATTTGCTTATTTAGAGCTTTTCAATCCTTTGTAAAACCTTTCATTGTGGTGCTTGTTCCAGTCAAGGGACTTGGAACAAGGGAAAGGCGTCCCAAGCCTAAGTGAAATTGGGGGTTATAGGGTTTGTTGTTAGCCCGGTGTAAAACAACGAGTTGGGTAGTGAACTCGCAAAACTACCGTACTGTAATCGTGGATTATAGTGGAAATTCCAAAGGTGCTTTGGGAAGTGGATGTAGGAGCAGTGGAGGCTCCGAACCACTATAAAAGCTTGTATTTGCGATTGTTTGTCTTCATAGTTTACTTTAGCTTTAGCTCATACATTTGTGTTTTTATTTTTTAATTAGACAAAAGTTTTAAAACACCCAATTCACCCCCCCCTCTTGGGTGACCATCTCTGGGCAACAGTAAGAGTATCCACCTCTGGCTGGAGTTGTCATAGGACCACATACATCTGTATGTATAAGTCCTAATAACTCACTTGCCCTTTCTCCATGTCCAGTGAATGGAGACTTGGTCATTTTTTCCATAAGACAAGATTCACAAGTTCCTAATGATTCATAATCATAAGGATCAAAGAAACTCTTCTTTGTATAACTTGTTGATTCTTGATTCACTTATGTGACCAAAGTCGGCAATGCAAAGGAGGGTATTATTCACTTCCTCTCTCTTTCTTTTATTGCTTTTATTAATATGAAAGACATTGTCATTAAGTAATAAAACTAGAAGACCATTTTCCATAATGCCATTGCAAGATGCTTATTAGAAAAATAAAATAGAGCAATCATTGCCCTTTTCATTAATTTCAAAACCTTTCTTTAACAAACAAAGGAATGGAAATTACATTTCTAATAATTTTAGGCATATAATAACAATCTTTCTAATTGTAGGAGCTTTTCCGAAGGCAATTCCAAGTTGTAGGTTCCAACAGCTTCAGCCTGGATGGACTCTCCTCCAGCGCCATACAGCTCGAAGTCACCTTTCTTCAAAATTTTAATTTTCTGTAGTCCATGCAAAGATTTGCAAATGTGAAAACCACAGCCGGTATCCAATACCCATGAATTTGAATTTGAAGAACTTAATGACAAGTTGGCATGTAACATAAACATACCTTTTGATGCAACTCTTGCATCGGTCTTCATACTTGCAAGAAAACTCTTGCAATTCCTTTTCCCAGTGGCCAGCTTTGCCGCAATGAAAACAGGTACTTGATCCGGAGTTTTTCTTTCCTTTTTTCTTTTTGATGCTACTCTTGGGGTTCAATCGTTTCTTAGAACCCTTATTTCCCGATTTCCTCATAGAGGTGCTATTTATAAGAAGGAGTGGACTTTATCCTTCTTAATATGCCCTTCAGCTGTTTTGAGTATATTTAACAGCTCAGGCAGGGAGGTGTTCAGCTTGTTCATGTGAAAGTTCACAACAAACTGAGAGAATGAATTAGGCAGTGATTGCAGGATCAAATCCTGACTGAGCTCACTATCCATAGCAAAACCTAATTGACTTAATCTGGTGATCAAGTCTATAACCATAAGAACATGGTTTTGCACTGGAGTTCCTTCATTCATTCTAGCACGGAACAACTGCTTAGATATCTCATACCTAGCAATCCTGCTTTGTTCTCCATACAACTCTTTTAAATTGAGAAGTATGGATTGAGTGTCCATGCCTTCATGTTGCCTCTGTAATTCATTGTTCATAGAGGCAAGTATGATACATTTGACAGTCACACTGTCATTTTTCCACATCTTATGTGTGGCAACCTCCTCTTCTGTAGCATCATCCCCTAGATCTCCAAGATCAGGGGTTTCAAGTATATAGGAAATTTTCTCCTGAGTGAGTACTATCTTTAAATTCCTCAACCAGTCTACATAGTTTGGTCCGATCAACTTGTTGGCATCTAGATGCCTCTTAGTGAAAGTGAAGAAGCCATTTAATAATTCTACATATGCAAGAACAAAACTAATATAAGCAGACCAATCATGATGACATGTTTGCAACTAGATAAGGACTTTAATCTAATTTGTCTCCTACTATTTTTATCGAATATCATAGCCCTCTCCTATGATAAACGTGAAAATATAATTTTTCTTAGTAGGGTTGAGATCCTAATTCATCATAAAAGCCTTATGTTTACACAACAAACTCTTATAAGTTCAAAGGTAGGAAACTCTTTCCAATTGCATCTCATGCAATTCTCAACTTTATCTTGTCCTCTTAAAATACTTATTGCCTTGTGTTAGCACAACAAACAATAATATTTTAGTTAAGTCAAACCCTTCATTTTCATATAGTCATATTCGAATAATATTGCCCTTGTGGTTGCACAACAAGGCAATATATATTAAAATATGCCATAAGCATCTTAATGCACCAATACAGTATAACATCAGTCCCCATTGCAAGTCTTGTGTTAGCACAACAAACTAGCATGGATCTTGACATAATAATATCGAGGTATGAAGGAAGGCTATCAATAGTGTTATATCAATATTAAGCTTATTCATAATAGGCAATCAAACAATTGGCCAGGTAAGCAGGTGGGAGGCTCCCCTTACTCAGAGAGTAAGGTCCTAATTAAGTAACCACCTTTAGTGCTTTCCTTACACACCAATTAGATTAATTGTTCTAGAATGGGCTAGCTCAAAGTTTTTTAACACTATGACTTAATATAATTTTTATTGAGGGCTTACTAGTCTCTAGCACATTCTTTAATTGTAACATACATTTAACATGTCTAAAATAAACTATTATGCATCATGGCTATCTCATAGCATGTATAAATCATAAGCAATTAATTAACATGCTTCAACATATTTTTATATGGAAAATTTCATATCATGATATTTTTATTGCATAACATATCATATATAATCATACATTTCAGCATTTCTCTAAGCATATGACATTACTATCTCATAGTAAATTAATAATCATACATCATACATAATTATTTGATTGAACCAATTAAGGATGGCTCTGATACCACTGAAGGGTTTTAGCATGTTATAATGCGCAGCAGAAGTTAGGAATTTTAAAAATTTCTTGATAAAGTTCCTTAACATAAAACCCTTATAAGCCAAGATCACCTTAATGGAAGCAATCAAATAATATAATATAAATACAGAAATAGAAGAATACCTCTAACGCTAATCCAATATGCAGAATTTTACTAGGTGCCCAAGTGTTCACCCTCCAACGTTGATCCACACGAAAACTTGATTTAAGTCTTAAGCTCCAAAGACTTTGATCCTTAATGCAGAATTCTTAAAGAACTCTAATGGCTTGCTTTCCTTTCTTCTATTTTTCTTTAACCTTCTAAAATCACTTCTAATCCTTTTGTCCTAAAGAAGACCACCTTGTCTTGGCTTAGGACACACTAGAAGCAATGCTAGAAAGAAAGAAACTAATGTAAGAAAGAAAGAAGAGAGGAGTGGGGTGGAGTTGGAATGATGAAACCCATGGAGTGCTAGCCTATTTATAATAGGTGTAGGGATGCATCT
Organism: Phoenix dactylifera; assembly: GCF_009389715.1. NCBI lineage: Eukaryota > Viridiplantae > Streptophyta > Magnoliopsida > Arecales > Arecaceae > Phoenix > Phoenix dactylifera. The sequence goes on along the minus strand of NW_024068880.1, from coordinate 68,022 downwards.
CCAAAGGATGCATCCCATCCACACATCCTTTCATGAAAGGACATCATCTAAGGGCCAATCAAATAAGAGGAGGTGCAGATCAAGTGAAGAGGTGTATCAAATGATATGTCCTTTCATGTGGTGCCATATTTTGACCAAGTCAACATCACATGCTAATCACATGTCCATCATGCCTTACCTCTTGATCTTTCATGATGATGATCCAAGGGCTCCAATGCAAGGCGCCATTTACTTGACCCATTATGTCTTCATCCAATGGTGGGATTAAGATCCAATGGTCAATTATGATAGCCATCCTCTAACCCAATCCAATTGGGTTAAACCAACTCTCCATTATGTCTTCATCCAACGGTAGATCAAGATCTAACGGTCTAGATTGAATGATTTATTAAATCTAATCCAATTAGACTCAAACCAAGCCAATTAGGTGCCAACTCTTGGCTAACCCATATTAGAAGATGATCTAATCAAATTAGATCAATTAAGAATCAGATTCGAATCCCAATTCGAATCAAGAGCTAAGGGTTTGCAACACCTGCTAGGATGTCTATCTTGCAAACATGATCTAATCCAATTAGACCCTTAATAAGTTTTCTTGTGTGTGACCCATTGGGTTCCATACTTAGCCAGCAATAGGTGTGAGTGCAAGTTGACCCAACTTGATTAGAACTCTTCTAATCGATTTAAGTCCAAACTGCGCGAACCTAAACTTAACAATTAGAATCCTTTCTAATTGGTGATCGAATTAAACTCTTTAATTCGATCAAATCTATAAGACAAGATTGACGTCTAGCAACGTGTCATGTCTACCCGAAAATATGGAATTTGGTAGAAATACCAAAAATACCCTTCAGTGGCAAGTTACCGTGCAATTCAATCCTTTAATCAAACTGCACCCCGAATATGTATATGAGTATGAATATATGTCAAACTCAATTTTATATTTCATATATTTCTCAATCTTCTAATGAATAATTCGAATAATGAAATATTAGAAACTCTTTTCTAATTTTCATTGTGCTTTGATCAAAGACTTTCTGAATTATCATATGATTTAGCAATAAATAGGATGCGATCTTCTCTTACTAGAAGTGATTAAATTTCTTGTTGACCTACTCATAACCTTCGTACACATTCCACCATATCTAGAAGGACCTCGTACATAACTTATTGTCATGAATGAGTGGAAACCAAAAATCATGGATTTATGTGCACAAGATACTATGGTGATCTCAGGTCAAAGGATCAGTTGCACAACTCCCACTAAGAGAATCATCTTTGACATGTAAGTAAGACTTCATAAGATTTCTCTTTGTAGGTCAATTCAGTGAACTCATTTCTCTAATGAGCACCCACATCTTTGTATTAGTGTCTCCACACAAGTGATTGGTGAGATCAATCACCCTCTGCATCGAGCATACATAAGATGTGCCAGTCTTTCCGGTTAAACATTGATCCTCGACTCAAATGTACCATGACTGGGAATATTTTAAGATTAGGATTTTAAGATTTTAGGTCTCACTAGTATGATCTCATCATAGCCTCAAAATCACTGTCTTAATCTAGAGGTTCATCACAAATATAATCAACAAGCATATGATGAAACACAATGCCTTTATTTATATTAAATGTCATGTACATGATTTAGAAAATCAAAAGGAAAATCCTTCACAATACATATTGCGATTGGCTTGTAGGGACTCTACTCTGTCACATACATATTGACCTCAATGGACTCCAATTCGGATTTCATGGCATTAAACCATTTCTCAGAATTAGACTTTGGCATAGCATCCATGCATGTGACGGGATCCTCTGTGTTCTCATCGAGACCAACCGGTTCGCCGTCCTGGACAGAAAACACATAGTATCTGTCCGGCTGATGCGGGTACTCTACCGGATCGCCTCACGGATGGTCTCTATAATGGGTTCTGAATCTGATCTAATCCAATCCGATTCTTTGTCTGTAACTGGTTCTTCTATACGTTGAACTTCCTTAAGTGCAACATCAGAGCTGTTCGCTCCTTCACCAAGGAACTCGCTTCTCAAGAAAAACGGCCCTATTACAGACAAACAACTTTTGCGTATCAGTATTATAGAAGTAATACCCTAAGATTTCTTTTGGATATCCGACGAAGAAACATTATCAGATTTGGATTCCAGCTTATCTGCTTTCAAACGTTTGACCATAGGCCTTATGATAAGAGTACAAAAGTGAAATTTTCAATATTATCTTAATTAGTATTATAGCTAATCTTTATTAATAAAATTAATTAATTAATGCTTTATTTGTGTTTGAGTGCAAGTAATTCAAAAGATTCAATAATGCTGGGTTTGAGCCCAATGCTTGGCGTTCCGAGCTCAACAAATCCTTAGCGTCTCATCTGAGCCTCACACCGCCCATCATCCGCACGCAATCCATTTCACTGTATCTAGATGCTTCAGCTAGCATAATGCCCGCGTTGTGGCATCAAACGTCTACAACCCGCCTCATTTAAAGCTCCCCTTCCGTTCGAGCAGGATTCATCCGTGAGGAGCTTCCCAGCGTCCGTCATCTCCAATCGTTTCATCTTCAAATTCCCAACGGCAGCGAGGGAAATCCAAAGCCAAACCGGCTCTTTCTTTCATCCGTGAAATAACTCCCCAAGCTCTTTTGGCTTCCAAGCAACAGAGAACCGTCCCAGCCATGAAGAGCATCCCAACCGATCGTGGCATCTCCTTAGAGTCCTTCCGTCTCCCCCGTTTCTTCCCAGCTTATCCACAAATCCAGCAGCTGTGAGGAGTCTTCTCAACTTCCCAACATAAATGTCTTCCCAGTTTCTCTTCCCAGCTTCTCATCTACCCGTGAAGCACATTCCCACAAACAGAGCATGCATCCGTGAGGAGTTTCCCCTGCATTTTGTGGCGATGTGCGGCAACTCCCAAACTTCTGCAACGTTCCCAGCTGAAGAGTCTCAAGCGATTCAACTTCATCCCGCATCTCAAGCAACCGGATCATCCCCAAACCTCCACGCGTCTCACCAGCCGCGCCTTCAACATGCTATAAAAGGGGGAGCTATCCGGTGGAGGAGGGGGCGGACGAAAGAGGAGGAGAAGCAGCCGACGGATCTAAGGGGGAGCCATCCGGAGCATCTCCTCTTCCAATCTTTCCAGCCGGGCGAGAGAGGAGAAGAAGCCACGAAGGAAGAGGCCACGGAACCAGAAGGGAGGACGGAGCAAAGAAGGGAGGCCACGGAACTCGGAAGCCATCTATCTGCATCTAGTCTTCCGATCTTCTCAGTCGGTGCTTGGGAGGAGAGAAGGCAGCCAGTTCCATTCAACTCCAAGCTTTTAATCCAGTCGAGCGAGAAAGAAGGGAGGCCACGGAACCCAGGGGAAGTCTTCAATTGCATCTTTCCTAGCCGGGCGAGAGAGGAGGAGAAGCATCCGGAGGAGAAAAGCCAAAGAAAAGAAAGAAAACAGAGTCCTCTGTTTTCTTAAGAGAAGAAAGAAAAAGAAAAAGGGATTTATGCTTATTTTATTTATTCTATGCTAATCCTTTTTATAAAAATGTTTGCATCTCATATGGATAGCTAAATCTTTTTTAACTAAGGCTAGGAAAAAGCCTAGCATTTTCTTCATGTATTTTCTTTAATCATCAATGGGATTTTAATGTTTTAGATTTGATTTATGGTGCAGTAGATTGATAGAAATTATTTCAAACTTATATATTTTCTTTGATTTGTTATTTCCCCCGGGTATAACAGATGCTTAGAAATCCCTGTAGTTTAAAATAGAATTACTGTAATGCTACCCATAAAACTAAATCTATTTTATTATGATTAATAGATGATTTTAAGAAAAGCATGATTAAGTGCTAGGCTGAATCCTTATGCCTTAGTTATATTTTTGTCAATCTGAATATTATTTAGCCTTTAGTTTTTGTTCACTGTCAAATTTCTGTGGATTCGATCTCGGACTCACCGAGAATATTACTTTGCTACACCTTATACTTGGGGTATTCTACATTTAATTTCCCTTTTTAAAAGAGCAAGATTAAAATCGTAGCAAGTTTTTGGCGCCGTTGCCGGGGATTTGCAACGTGCGAACGAGAACAAGGCTGAAATTTTCAATTTTTTATTTCTAGTTCTTCAATTTTTCTTTATTTTTAACACAGTTGAAATTTCAAATCTTTTCAGATTCAAGGGTGACACAAGCAGGACCAGTAACGAGGAAGATCAAGATCACATTTTTGGATTCCTGGAGTGAACGAACTCCGGCCGTGAGTATTTAAATTAATTTTCCTATTTTGTTCATAATAGTCCTATTTTTCCTAGATTAGAATTTTATTCTTGTTTAAAAAAATTAAAAAAAATAAATAAATAAATAAATAAATAAAAAAGAAAAAAAAATTTAGCTAGTTTGCTTGATCAACTATTCAACTGCAATTTAATGTCATGACATAAAGTGATAAATATCTTCTTGATTGTTGCATATAGTATAAAGCATTTGCATAAAATAAACTAAGGGCTGAACCCATTAAAAAGATAAGGTCGGGATTTCATCACTCGTCCTTAGCCCAAAAATCATCCCAGTGCATAAATATCCTAAGCCTAATTAAAATCAACTAGACGTTGGCCCCTAAGGATATTCGAGCTCAATAGGACGAAGACCACTGAAAGTTGCACCAATTTCGCTCTATGACCTCGGTCGATGTCTAGGCAAGCTTTGTCCCTCTAAGTGATTAAAGGGAGACAGTTTCTGTTCGAGGAAAGTGGGTTTTAAGTGGGACCTTTGCTACATGCATCGTGACCCCTCCACTTACCTGGGAGCTTACCTGGTCGACTAAGGTTAATAGACCGGATTGGAGGCTTAGGTGTCCTCTTCGACCCAGTTAGGAGCTATCTAGAATTTTTAGAAAAACCTTAGAAATTGTTGGGTGATGTTTTAATGCATGTTCTAATTAAACTTTTGTTTTACTGTATTAGGATGCTTGTGTAAAATAAAATAAAATAAAATAAAATAAAAAAATAAAAATAAAATAAAAAAATAAAAATAAAAAAAATAATAAATAAATAAAAAAAACTTAGTATATGCTATTGTGGGAGAGAGATAAATGAATAGATTATTTCGAGTTGAATCAAAAGATAAAATTTAATTTGTTCAAAATTCAAATAATCAAATGGAAGATAATGGTAGTAATCAGGGAGATAATGAATTTCAAGATGACTTACCTATTAGAACGCTTCGTGATTATCTACAACCCACTAGGACCAGTACCCCATCCTGTATGGTCATTCCTACTGCTGCGGGAGCTTTTGACATGAAACCAGGAATAATCCAATTACTCCCAAAGTTTCACGGACTTGATTCTGAAAGTCCCTATTTGCATCTTAAAGAATTTGATGAAGTATGTTCAACACTTCATTTCAATGATGTCACTGAAGAGGTAGTTAAGCTTAAGTTATTTCCTTTTTCTTTAAAAGAAAAAGCTAAATCATGGTTACACTCCTTAAGGCCTAGGACCATAGCTACTTGGCAAGAAATGACAAGAGAATTTTTAAAGAAATTCTTCCCAACACATAAAACAAACACACTTAGAAGAAATATCATGAAATTTGCACAAAAAGATGGAGAAACGTTTTTTCATTGTTGGGAAAGATTCAAGGACCTTCTACTTGCTTGCCCACATCATGGATATGAAATTTGGAGGGTCATTAGTTTCTTTTATGATGGTTTGTCCTCCAATATGAGACAATTTGTAGAAATGATGTGTAATGGTGAATTCATGAGTAAGGAACCAAATGAAGCCTGGGGATTATTTTGATCTTTTAGCAGAAAATGCACAAGCTTGGATACAACAGATAAAAATGAAAAATCAAAAATAGCAACCTAATGCAAAAGGAGGAATATATCTTATTAAAGATGATAATGATGTCAATGTAAAAATTGCTAATCTGACTAGGAAGGTTGAAGCCATGGAATTAAGCAAAGCCAATATAGGAAAAGCACAAACTATTGTTGAAAGTATATGTGGAATTTGCGAGAGTAATGCACATGTAACCAAGGATTGTCCTACAATCCCTGCTTTTCAAGAAGTGTTTGCATGATCAAGCAAATTTCACCAATACTTATAAAAGACCATTTCCAGAAACATATAATCCTAATTGGCGAAACCATCCCTAACTTTAGCTGGAGACATGGACCCACTGCCAATGAATCTCAAGGAAATTCTGTTCCTACTCCTTATGTGCCACCACATAGGAAATCCCTTGAAGATACTTTGCAAACCTTCATGCAAGGGTAGACTCAAATAAATCAGAATACAATGCAATCACTCCAAGAACTTAAAAATTCTGTAGGTAGAATTGAGGCTCAACTCAATGTTAGGGAAAAAGGGACATTTCCAGCCCAACCTCAATCTAACCTAAAGGGTCAACATGAGGTCCATGAAGCAAGTTCATCCCAACCAAAATTTGAACAAGTTAAGTCTGTCACAACCCTTCGGAGTGGAAAAATAATTAACAAAGAAATTCCAACAAAAGATGACAAACCTGAAAAATCCATTGAGAAAAGGGATGAAAATAATACTGAACAAGATGATCCAATACCTCATCATAAAATAGTTGCTCCATTCCCTCAGCGTTTGCTTGCAGCTAAAAAGGAGTACCTGATCAAGAAATTTTGGATATCTTTAAACAAGTAAAGATTAACATTCCTCTATTAGATGCCATTAAGCAGATCCCATCTTATGCCAAATTTTTAAAAGATCTTTGTACCATAAAGTGAAAGCTTTATGTACAAAAGAAAGCTTTTCTAACTGAACAGGTGAGTGCTATTCTCAAACACAACACCCCACCTAAGTATAAAGATCCTGGTTGTCCTACCATATCTTGTATCATAGGAAACTTCAGGATACAACGAGCCCTTCTGGATTTAGGTGCAAGTGTTAACTTACTGCCCTATTCAGTTTATGAACAGTTAGGACTTGGTGAATTAAAACCCACCAAGGTTACTCTCCAACTTGCCGATCGATCTATAAAGATACCAAGAGGAGTAGTCGAGGATGTACTTGTCCAAATTGATAAATTCTATTTTCTAGTCGACTTCATAGTATTAGATACCCAGCCTGTCATGAATTGTACCACTCCAATACCTGTTATCTTAGGCCGCCCATTTCTAGCTACTTCCAATGCTTTGATCAACTGTCGAAATGGAATAATGAAAATGTCATTCGGGAATATGACTATAGATTTTAATATATTTAACATTTGTAAACAATCCGATAATGATAACGAAAATGATGAAATTCATGGAGTTAATCTGATCGACTCCATTGTAGAAGATGCTCTTGTCCCATCTCTTTCTTCTGATCCTTTAGAAACATGCCTAACTCATTTCGAAAATACAGATATCAACCAAAACTTTAGAAAAATCAGTGCTATATTAGATTCAGCTCCTTTGTTGGATACAGATAGGTGGAAATCTCGTTTTGAAGAATTGCCCCCACGCAACAATAGTCCTCTACCATCTAGTGTTCAAGCACCTAAACTTGAGCTAAAACCTTTGCCATCTGAGCTCAAGTACGCATACCTTGGTCAAGAAGAGACTTTTTCCTGTGATCATATCATCCCAACTCGAACAAAGTCAAGAACTAAAATTATTAGAAATTCTCAAAGAGCATAAGGGAGCAATAGGGTGGACAATTGCTGATATCAAGGGAATTAGTCCCTCAATTTGCACTCATAGAATCCACTTAGAAGCCGATGCCAAACCTTCTCGTCAACCTCAATGTCGATTAAACCCAAACATGAAGGATGTGGTCAGAGCAGAAGTTCTGAAACTTCTGGATGCGGGTATGATCTACCCAATTTCAGATAGTAAATGGGTAAGTCCAACCCAAGTGGTCCCGAAAAAATCTGGTGTTACTGTAGTCAAAAATGCTAACAATGAATTAGTTCCAACTAGGGTCCCCACTAGTTGGCGTGTATGCATTGACTATAGGAAACTTAATTCTGTCACTAGGAAGGATCATTTTCCTCTACCTTTTATTGATCAAATTTTAGAAAGGTTAGCAGGTCATAAATATTATTGCTTTCTAGATGGCTACTCAGGTTACAACCAAATTGCAATTGATCCTGAAGATCAGGAAAAGACCACTTTTACATGTCCTTTTGGCACATTTGCTTGCAAGAGAATGCCTTTTGGATTAGGTAATGCTGCTGCAACCTTCCAAAGATGCATGCTCAGTATTTTCTCCGACATGGTTGAGCGCTTTTTGGAAGTCTTCATAGATGATTTTTCAGTTTTTTGGCTCATCTTTTGAAAATTGTGTGAACCATTTAAGACTAGTCTTAATTCAGTGTGAGGAGAAGAATCTAATCTTAAACTGGGAAAAGTGCCATTTCATGGTAACTAGGGGAATTGTTCTCGGGCATGTCATTTCATCTGAAGGAATTGAAGTAGACAAGGCTAAAATTGACTTAATTGCTAATTTACCCAACCCAAAAACTATCAAAGATATACGCTCATTTTTGGGTCATGCAGGATTTTATAGGAGATTCATTAAAGATTTTAGCTCAATATCTAAACCCTTATGTAATCTCCTTCAAAAAGAAACCCAATTTGTGTGGTCTGAAGAATGTCAAAAAGCTTTTGATAAACTTAAAAGCTTGCTGACCTCTGCTCCCATCATGCAACCACCTGACTGGTCGCTTCCTTTTGAAATTATGTGTGATGCTAGTGAATATGCAGTTGGGGTAGTTCTAGGGCAAAGAAAAGAAAGAAAGCCTTATGTTATCTACTATGCAAGTAAGACTTTAAATAGTGCACAAAAGAATTACACCACTACGGAAAAGGAACTACTTGTCGTAGTATTTGCACTAGACAAATTTTAGGTCTTACTTGATTGGATCCAAAATCATTATCTACACTGACCACGCTGCCCTTAAGTACCTTCTTTCAAAAAAGGATGCTAAGGCGCGTTTGCTTAGGTGGATCCTTCTGCTCCAAGAATTTTTTTCTAGAAATAAGAGATAAAAAGGGGGTAGAAAACGTAGTAGCTGATCACTTGTCCCGTCTCACTCTTCCAGATTCCTTAGACAATTCGCCCATAAAAGACACTTTCCCTGATGAGCAACTGTTTGAGATCACGTCGTCACCCTGGTTTGCAGACATTGCAAATTTTCTTGTCATGGGTGAACTCCCGATTCATTGGAATAAACAGGATAAAAGAAAATTTCTGACCGAAATAAAAAATTTCTTCTGGGATGATCCTTATCTTTTCAAATACTGCCCAGATCAAATTATTAGGAGATGTGTACCTAATGACGAATTTATTAGTGTCATTTCCTTTTGTCATTCTGAAGCTTGCGGTGGTCATTTCTCTGCTAAGAAAATGGCTGCAAAAATTTTACAGTGCGGTTTCTATTGGCCCACCTTGTTTAAAGATTCCCATAACTTTTGCAAAGCTTGCGAGCGTTGTCAAAAGTTAGGTGGGATAACTCGTAGGAATATGATGCCTCTCAACCCAATTTTAATTATCGAAATATTTGATTGTTGGGGAATAGATTTTATGGGCCCATTTCCTCCTTCATTCGGAAATTTGTACATCTTAGTAGCTGTAGATATGTCTCCAAATGGATTGAGGCAATTCCTTGCAAGCATAATGACCATAAAACTATGTTAAAATTTTTAAAAGAAAACATTCTTTCTCGATTTGGAACGCCTCGAGCCATCATCAGTGATGGGGGTTCACACTTCTGTAATAAGCCTTTTGAGGCTTTAATGCGAAAATATGGGATCACCCATAAAGTCCGCTGTTAGATGTATGCCCTAGAAGCCAATCTGGCTGACACATTGTTAATTCTAGGGACATAATTTTGTACTTGACTATTTATTATTGAATAAATAAAAGGCATCTTTTCATTCATATTATTTATGTGTCTATGAATCGTCCAAGAAATTAATAAGATGATGATACATATTCTCAAGAGTTGAGAATTTGAGTCATGTATCATTGGTGATTAATTTCTAAATGCTCCTGATCAATGGATCATCACGAGGACGGCGATCGATCCGATCAGTGCACAGATCACTTTCCTTCTGGATGGACGAGACTTGAGTCCACAGTGTAGGGACACTGAAGTGATAGTGCAGGTGCTTGTTAGAGAACAAGGGTACTGAGCGTGACCAAGACAAGAAGTCACTTGGATGTCTATCCACTCGTCAGTGACTTGCTTGATATTGCAGTAGTGTGACTGGTCCTTTGACCTGCGGTGCTTCGGCTACTCATAGGGAGGTTATTGTAGTTTGACTGCACACATACATGGTCCCTAGCCATATGGGTCCATGCAGTGTAGATTGGCTGCAGTAAGTTCACTGTAGGAGTAGGGTATGCACCTATAAGGAGAGATCCTATGTGATTTATAAGACTAAGTTCGTAAGACCTCGGCCGGGGCAGTATGCATAGTGGAGAAAGAGTTTTCCACTCTCGAACTTAAGTCGAATAAATCTTCACATATGACAGACGATCGGGTTTGACGAGTTGTCCATGACCTCCGTCCTGTAGGGATCCACGATAGTAGGACTGTATCACATATTAACTGCACCTAGAGGTTCACCATTCTATTCTGCTGGGTAGCCACTACATGCTGCTAGGTGTCACTGGTGGATGGTGGGACTCATAGGGATTATCTTGATGATCGATAAACCCTAATGAGTTGAGTTGGAATCGTTCCAACCCATTGAAAGGAGTCTTCAATGATATTGTGATAGAGATCACAATATATCTCACTACCAGTCAGAGTAGAACCTATGGGGTCACACACACTAGAAGTATTGACCGATCTGATGGTTGAATAGTGATTAGGAATCACAAATAATCAATTCGATTGATATTCAGTTGAAGAAGGAACAAAGGGAATTAATTAATTGGACTTGAAACAAGAGTCCTACTTCGAGTAGGATTCCTAGAGTCCTAATTGGATTAGGACTGGGAATCCTAGTTGGAGTAGGACTGGGATTCCTACTTGGATTAGGATTCCCACAATCCTACTTAGAATAGGATTTTGAATTCATTATGAATTCCTACTTAGAATAGGATTCCTAGAAGTCCCAATTGGATTAGGACTTCAGATTCAAATTAAGTCCTAATTGGATTAGGACTAAAATTAAATACATCCTAATATGGATTAGGGTTTCTTAAGTCACAATTAATTATTAATCTAATGAATCAATAAGACTCCTAATTGGATTAGGATTGAAGAGTTCAATTGAGTCAAAATTGATTCAAGTACTAATTGGATTAGGACTTACCTAGATTGGATCCATTGGTTCACCCTTGGGCTAAGCCCTAATAGGATTAGGGCTTGACCACATTAGGGCAATGCAAACCCTAATGTGGACTAGGGTTTACCAAGAGGGAGGGGCGCAAGCCCCTCCCCTTGATCACTTGGTGCGGCACAAGAGAGGGGGCCGGCGCCCCCTCTTTGGAAAGTCATCTAGGGCTCCTACTTTGGAGGAGCCCTTGATGGCTATAAAAGGGCTTATGAGGCCGGCGCCCTAGAAGCATTGAAGCCTCTCCCTCTTGTGCCGTGGCCACCCTCTCCCTCTCCTTGTTTCAGCCGCAAGCAAGGGAAGAAGAAGATCCAAGTGTTGGCGGCCTCCTCCCCTTCCCTTCCTTCATCCAATGCAAGGAAGAAAAGAAGGCTGCATGGGGATTCTTCTTCATCCTCTTCTTCATCCTTCTTCTTCCTCCTCTCAAGCATATTCAAGAGTTGAAAGAAAGAGAGGAGATCAGCCATCAAAAGAAGTCTTTGCAAGGGAGCTAGCACCCTGGGAAGACAAGAGATCTTTGATCAGGTCCTCTGCTTCGTGTGGATACCCGTAGAGGCCGGACGTTTGAACGGCTTCAAACGAACCCTCGACCTAAAACCACGAGCTTCAGTTTGCGGTGATCATCTACTCACACAAGGTGAAGATTTGATCTCCCTAAAGGTTTTAAAAGTATTAATTCTTATCTAACTACGAACGGTCTAGAAACAGCGTTCATGCGATGAACGTCGATCCCGCTTATGTTGATTCCGCTGCAATCTGATTTTTGTTTTGAAATATCAGCGGCATAGGCGGGTTCCCAACAGTGGTATCAGAGCCTAGGCTTCGTAGTTTAAGGTAAGAATTAACTATAAGTAGGCTTATTAGATCTAAAAATTAAATGATCATGCATGCTGAAAATTTCTGCATGCAGAATTTTTCTAGGGTGCTGATTTTTACATGCTGATTTTTATATGATAAAAGGATGATTCTAATAGCATTGTTATTGTGATTACAAAGTTTAGAATCATGATTAGCATGATCAGCAACCTATGTCATGAGATAATCAATTAATTATCAGATCTGAAAATTATAATTGTTGCATATGGTGATGATCATAGGATTCAAACCCTTTTGGTATCAAATGTAATGACCTGCGATGTGATCTGCGATGTCATGTAATTTTTCAGATGCTTGCATGCATCTTATTTGATGTTTTGAGAGGCCTGTGTGCCTCCTAAAAGGAGATGTAATTTATTTTTATTTTTATTTTACATCTGGTTGTATTTCTGTGATGTGATGTACGTCAACGATCAAGTCGAAGATGACGCATGAGATGATCAGGGGTCTAAGCGGTTAATGGCGATTGGATCAAGAGTTGGTCAAGGATCGAGTCAAGGAGGCTTGGAACCTATTCAAGAGTTGAAGACCAGCTGATCGATTGACGTGCATGTGCTTGTAATACGACCTAACTAGAATCCATGATCATCACCGATTTTAAAATTTAGCTTTAATTATTGCTGCGATTATAAATGCCTGCAATGCGCCGTTTGCATGTGATGTGAATGAGAGTCGGGTAGATAGGTTTATATGTGATGTAGCAAACCCAATTGAGACCTAAATCAAAAACCTCCTCAATCAAGTCGAGAGTGAACCGACATGAGCAAGTCATATTAGATTAATTGATCTAATTGGTGTCTAGGAAAGCATGAAAGGTGGTTACTTAATTAGGACCTTACTCTCTGAGTAAGGGGAGCCTCCCACCTGCTTACCTGGCCAATTGTTCGATTACCTCTTATGAAGGGCTCAAGTTGCAAACACTAAAACCTGATTAACCAATATTAAGTCAATAGGTCTTCCACCGTAGTAGAGCTGCTAAGGCCTTTCTGATGTTGATTTGTCTCGGCTGGACACAGTGGTCAAGTTGCATCGGGGGGCTGGACCTCTCTATAGACATGAGATGTTGTAGGGTAAAGGTGGGGTTGGGCACCAATAACTGTTAGGTGAGGACCCAATGACGACTTTATTCCTACGGTTATACGGTGGGTCTGACTTAACTAAGAAATGGAACCAATAACTGTTAGGTGAGGTCTTCATGGCTTAGAGACCAAGTTACACTGCAACATGCTTGAGAAGCATTGTACAAGAGTTGTACATTCATCAATCTATGTGTCACCAATAACTGTTAGGTGAGGTGGCATGTAAATTGGTGGGACCGCAGTACCTACTAGAAACCCTAGTCGTGTGGGATTTCCATTTCCCTACCAGAGGAGTGTGAGGGATTCGAGAAAATAGTGGGAGTTACATTTGTTCTAAAAGACCTTAGAACAGATTAGGATCAAGTACAAAAGTCTAACTAGAATCTTTACTCTCTGCAGATACAATGTCAGCTTCAAACCCTTTGACCCGTATTCTTGAGACCAACCGACTGACCGAGACCAATTTGTTGCCCAGATAGACAACCCAAGAGGGGGGGGGGGGTGAATTGGGTTTTTAAATTAACTTAGCTAATTAAAACTTTGTGGATGATTAACTAAATACTATAGCCAGTTATTTAATTAAAGCTAAGTGCTGTGAGTAATGTGTGGGGAAGAAGATGAGAGACAATGCACTACAAACACAAAGTTTTATAGTGGTTCGGAGCTAACCCTTGCTCCTACGTCCACTCCCCAAGTCTCACTTGGGAATTTCACTATAACCCCTTGGATTACAGCCGGTTGTTTTGCAAGCTCACAACCGAACTTGTTGTTTTACGAGCTCACAACGAACTCGGTCGGTTTTTCCAGGCTCACCGACTAGAACCAACCCCGATTGTTTTTCCGGGCTCACAATCAAACCCTTACACTCGTTGGTTTTAAAACCGGCTCACCAACCAACCTTAATCCCCTTGATTCAATCCCCCGATTGAATCAAGTAAATACACGAGATAGAAGAAAACAGAAAATAGCTTCTCAAAAAGCAGATTTAAAACAATATAATCGTAAAGGAGTTAGAAGCCCTCAAACGCTTTTAAGATGGTGAAGAGGTGTGGCTTCTGGAACTCCGGTCTCCTCTTGAAAGAGTGATCGACTTGAAAGCAGGAGGAGGAAGCTTTGAATGCTGGGAAGATGTTGGTGGAGCAGTAAATGCAGATCTTCCCTTTTTCTCGTTGAAGAGCACTTAGAGAGCTTGAAGACTTGAATGCTAGGAGTGGAATGTGTGTTCTCTACCTTGCTACAGTCTTCTGTGGCTATTTAAGCCAACCCCCACGGAAACTAGCCGTTACTCTGCTTTTTCTGGCCGTTCTGCACACTCTGCGCAGCCTGACAATGTGACCGTTGGTGGGTTGGAGTCGACTCGCGCGATCAGGAGTCGACTCGGCTGTAGCAGGAGTCGACTCGAGCTTTTCCGGAGTCGACTCGGCAACTGTTCCCAGTTTGAATTAAAGTTGCCGTCTTGACTGGGAGTCGACTCGTCTTGACCCGGAGTCGACTCGCCAACTTCTGGCGCTGACCTGGCAATTTTGGAGTCGGCTCATCCTCTGTAGTCCGTGGATCCAAATTTGAATTTTGTCCACTCGAGTCGACTCGACTGTCCTGGGAGTCGACTCGAATCTCAGAGCCCGAACTTCCGATTCTCTGTCTTTTGGCTCATCCAGTCTTGGAGTCGACTCGAACTTCCTTGGAGTCGACTCGGCTCTCAGTTTCCGAAAGTTGGTCTTCTGCCTTTTGACGTGAAGCTTGTCTTGGAGTCGACTCGAGCTGTCTGGGAGTCGACTCGAATCTCAGAGGCAGTAACATGGTCTTCTGTCTGTCGATGGTCGCACAGTCTCGGAGTCGACTCGCGTACTGCGGGAGTCGACTCGAATCTCAGAGTCCATAAAACGCTCTCTGACTTTTTCTTTGTGTACCGCTGGGAGTCGACTCGCGTTCCACTGGAGTCGACTCGAATCTCAGAGTCCATAAAACGCTCTCTAACTTTTTCTGTGTGTACCGCTGGGAGTCGACTCGCATTCCACTGGAGTCGACTCGAATCTCAGACCTGAAAAACTGCTCTTCTGTCCTTCTGTCTGTTTTCAGTCGGAGTCGACTCGTACTAATCAGGAGTCGACTCGAGCTCGTGCCAGTGACCTTGATACGCTTGGAGTCGACTCGTGAAACTCGGGAGTCGACTCGTATCTCAGACATTGGTTCATGCAGACTTCTTAACTTATCCAAAATGCTATGAACCAAGTCTAGAGACACTTGGACAGGATTTTCACTGAAACACTCAATTGAATTCATTAGTAATCACAAGATATACTCAAATGCTTTGAGCTCATCAAAATCAAACGGGGTTTTAATCGATCACTCCACAATCTCCCCCTTTTTGATGATGACAAAACTTTGAGTATATGTAAAATGAGTTGCTCAGTAAATAATGAAATAAACTCCATAAATGAATTCAAATGTCTGATAATTTAATTTATCCAAGTTTGAAAGGAGTGAAACATTAAATTTCGGAGTTAAAGTTCCCCCTTTCATTTGGAATTATATAAGCCTTCATATTCTGCAATCAATTGTTTGGCTTATATGACATTAATGATTTAGCTTGATTAAAATTCAGATTCTCCCCCTCAACATATGCATTCAACTATGTTTTGATTTTCTGAATTTCCTTTTAATGCTTTGAAATTTTTGAACTAAAATTTTTGTTTTTAGAGGAAAAATCTGTCAATTTGTTCTTGAGTAGGATTCAGCTAATCTCCGAATATCCCTTGAATAGATTCTGGAGATTACTCCATTAGGAGCCCCAAAAGAGAGATAATGAGCCTCGAGGTACCGAATCCACTTAGAACAAATTTATGTGTGTTTTTAAGAGTTTATCGTTTTATTTATTTCCATTGATTTCTTTTACATATTTTTTAATATTTCTCCCCTTTTACATATTTTATACTTACACATTTCTCCCCCTTTTTGTCATCATACCAAAAAGGAGGTAATCACACACAATCAATGGCACAAATGGCACAGTCAATCATCAAATGGCACAGAAATGAAGATAAGATGTCTACTCATTGTATTGATATGAAGGTGAATACATTTGAGCATACAATAGGTAAAGCAAGAACAATACAAAAGAAGACAAAACACAACTCAAAATCATCTATGACCTCCTCGAGGATGTGCCTCCCCCTCTCGAGGATACATCTCCTCCTCTGGAGGATGTGGCTCCCCCTCTCGAGGATACATCTCCTCCTCTGGAGGATGTAGCTCCCCCTCTCGAGGATACATCTCCTCCTCTAGAGGATGTAGCTCCTCCTCTCGAGGATGTGACTCCTCCTCTCAATCGGCTCTGCTCCATGAGGAGGGCCACTGCCTCTGTAACATGGCCCAGCTGCGTGATAATAGACGTGGTGGCTCTGCTATGTGTAGTGGAGAGCTCAGTCACCGACGTCTGAAGCCCAGTCACCGAGGTCTGAAGTGCGTCCAGCTTGTCGATGAGCACATTCGACAAGCGCTCGGCCCCCTCGGTGGTGGTGTGCATGTCACGGCGGATGTCATCCCGCATCCTCCTCGTGGTGCTCGTGACCTCGCTCATGCTGTGGAACTGGGCCTGCACCAGGGTCCTAATGTTGTAGATCTCCTGCCGCACCTCAGCCGTCATGTCTGTCACGGCTGTCAAGGATGGGACCAATGCTGAGGATGGAGTGGGTGCAGGAGTGGGAGCTGGCACGGAACCTCGGAGCTCCCGGAGCAGCTCGTCCCTCAAATCTCGGACGATCTCCTGCCGCAGCTCCCGGAGCTGCTCTGGATCAATACGGACCTCCATAGATGGTGGAGCTGAGGAGGAAGGTCCGGCAGAGGTGGTAGGAGCAGGAGGAGTGGATGGAAGGTCTGGATGGTCTGGGAACTCTGGGTAGTCAGAATCTGGCTCAGGACTGGGTGATGGTCTGGTGGTCTGAGCGGTGAGAGTGGACTTCCTAACCCAGATCCCTTCTCTCTTCCGAAATCCCATCCTGTGCATGGTCCCCATACCCAAGCGATCAGTCCATCGCAAGGCACGAGAGGGTTCCTTCTCAGGAATAGAAATTTCGTACTGCCTAAAGAGAAGAGTGAATATCATTCCGTATGGGAGGGAGAGCCTAGGTCTATCCAGGAGCTCACACATATACCTATAAATGAGCTTGGGGAAGTTGACCGGGGTGTCCTGAAGAATGTAAGACATAATAGCTAGGTCCCTCTCATTCACAAAATCAAATCTCCCTGTCTTAGGGAAGATGGACCTGGACAAAATGCTCAAAAGGATTCTCACTTCAATAGGAAGTGAGCTAGCAGATACCTCATCTAGGGGAGACTGAGGTGGATGCCCTAAGACGATCGTAAGGGCCTCAAATCTATCCTCAGGATGTGCAGGAGCCACCCCTACTAATGGAAGGTGGAGGATATGGGCAATGAGGTCCTCTGTGACACGCAATGGGACACCTTATACCGTGCCCTCAATACCTCCATCTCCCCGATGGACGGTACTGTAGAACTATTGAACTAGGCCAGGATAGGTGGGAAGGTCCAAGGTGAGGAAGTACTCTAGACCCTGGGCTCTAAGCCTATCGCCTATGGTGAATCCTTCCCGGGAGAGATAGTCAAAAGTGACATACCTCCCGGAGGTGACGGCCTTTCCGGCCAACGGCCTAACATGAACCACCCTAGGCGGGGAACGATCCGGAGGAGGTTGCCTCGCGGGATCGTGCCGCGCCTTGGAGCGCCGCTCGGGACCGGCCACGGGACGGGACCTCTTTCTAACAACTCCCTTGCGAGGCATCTTGACCTAAACGAGATGAAAACCTAGAGAACGAAGAAGGATCGATAGAGGAAGCTCGGGACTGACCTGAAAAGACCTAGGAACGGACGGAAACTCAATGTCCGGCGAAGAATCGACGGGAAAAGGGCTTGGAGACGATCGAGGATGACCTAGGAGTCGGCTCTAGGGCTTTGTGAACAGTGGCGGCTTGAGAAAAAGTGTTTGCAAAAACGACAAACCTAGGGTTAAAAAGTCGGATCCCGACTGCGAGTCGACTCCCCTGAGTCGCGAGTCGACTCGACCTCGAGTCGACTCCAGAAAATGCGCGAGTCGACTCTCCTTATGCGCCTGTAGACTTCGAGTCGACTCCCGACTATGTGCGAGTCGACTCCCCCTCAGCTGCCAACTTTGCGAGTCGACTCCCCCAAATGCGCGAGTCGACTCCCCCTTAGGAGCCGGCTCTGAAACTTACTCGAGTCGTCTCTAACCTTGGCACGCACTTAAAAATCATGCTATAACCGTGCCAAATGAGGGAAAATCACCTAGTTGGGATCTGATTTGATGATCATTGAATAGAAACTCTATTTTAACCTCATTTTAACCATCAAAATCAATTAATCTAGTGGAAACTCCCACTAGGATGGGTCAATCACTCCTAATCCCCTCCTAAGTACACTGAACCTCTCTTCACTTAGGGGTTTTGTGAAAATATCTGCTAATTGATTATCAGTACAAACAAATTGGAGAGTCACATCACCATTCAATACATGATCTCTTATGAAGTGATGTCTTATCTCAATGTGTTTAGTTCTTGAGTGTTGAATTGGATTTTTAGTTAGGTTTATGGCACTTGTATTATCACAATTAATGGGAATTTTATCTTGTTTAATGCCATAATCTTCTAATTGTTGTTTAATCCACAAGATTTGAGCACAACAACTCCCGGCTGCAACATATTCAGCTTCTGCAGTGGATAATGCAACCGAGTTTTGTTTCTTGCTAAACCATGAGATTAGGTTTTCTCCTAGAAATTGACAAGACCCGCTGGTACTTTTTCTATCAAGCTTACATCCAGCGAAGTCTGAATCTGTGTACCCTATTAAGTTTAGGCTAGATTCTTTAGAGTACCACAGCCCTATGTTCTTAGTTCCTATTAAGTATTTAAAGATTCTCTTAACTGCAGCTAGGTGTGATTCTTTAGGATTAGCCTGATATCTAGCACACATGCACACACTAAACATAATATCAGGCCTACTTGCAGTAAGATACAGTAAAGAACCTATCATACCTCTATAAAGTTTTTGATCTACAGATTTACCTGATTCATCTTGGTCTAACTTACATGATGAGCTCATGGGGGTGCTGATTGACTTGTTTCCCTCCATATCGAACTTCTTGAGCATCTCCTTGATATAATTGGCTTGATTGATGAAGATGCCTCCTTCAGATTGTTTGATTTGAAGCCCGAGGAAGTAGTTCAGCTCTCCCATCATGCTCATCTCAAACTCACTCTGCATCAAATCAGCAAATTCCTCGCAGAGGCGATTGTTAGTAGCACCGAAAATGATATCATCAACATAAATCTGTACTAATAACATATCCTTATTTTCTTTTTCAGAAATAATGTTGTATCTACATTTCCCCTAGAGAATTCATATTCTAATAGAAATTTACTAAGTCTCTCATACCATGCTCTAGGTGCTTGTTTTAGACCATAAAGTGCTTTGTTCAATTTATACACATGATTGGGGTATTGATGATTTTCAAAACCAGGAGGTTGTTCCACATATACCTCCTCATTAATAAACCCATTTAGAAAAGCACTTTTTACATCCATTTGATATAGCTTGAAGTCCTTAGAGCATGCATATGCTAATAATAGTCTAATAGCCTCAAGTCTAGCTACGGGAGCAAAGGTTTCATCAAAGTCTATACCTTCTTCTTGATTATAACCCTTTGCTACTAGTCTAGCCTTATTCCTTATAACAATTCCATTTTCATCTAGCTTATTTTTATATATCCATTTTGTACCTATAATTGGATATTCAGAAGGTCTCTCTACTAGATCCCACACTTTGTTTCTAGTAAATTGGTTTAGTTCTTCTTGCATTGCATTTATCTAATTTACATCATTTTCGGCTTCTTCTATATGTTTGGGCTCAAAGTGTGAAACAAAAGCTAGATGGTTATTCAAATTTCTAAGGGATGCTCTAGTCCTAACGGGTTGGGATGGATCATCTAGAATTAGTTCCTTAGGATGCCCATGAGCATACCTCCAAGCTTTAGTTAGCCCATGATCCACTATAGGCTCTTGGTTTGATGATTCTCCTTCAATCAACTTTTGATTATCATCTTGTAATCCCATCTCATCTATCTTTTCTTCAAGTATTTCAATATCATCATCAAAATTAACCTTCTTACTAGATGAGATGTCACTAGAGTCATCAAAAACAACATGTATAGATTCTTCTATAACTAGGGTTCTTTTATTAAAGATTCTGTAGGCTTTACTAGTTGTAGAATAACCTAGGAATATTCCTTCATCAGATTTTGGATCAAATTTCCCTAGATTATCTTTCCTATTATTATGTACAAAACACCTACATCCGAAAACATGAAAATAGTTAACCTTTGGTTTTCTGTTTTTCCAACAGTTCATATGGTGTTTTCTTTATGATGGGTCTTAATAGAACTCTATTTAATACATGGCAAGAAGTATTAATGGCTTCTCCCCAAAAGTACTTAGGGAGGTTACTTTCACATAACATCGTTCTAGCCATTTCCTCTAGGGTTCTATTTTTCCTTTCCACAACTCCATTTTGTTTGTGGTGTCCTAGGTGCTGAGAAATTATGGGTTATCCCCTTTTTACTACAAAATTCATCAAATAATTGATTTTCGAATTCGGTACCATGGTCACTTCTAATAGCTATAACTGAGGACTCTCTAGCATTTGTTACTTCCTTATGGAACTTCTTAAACATAGAAAATGCTTGATCCTTATGCGCTAGAAACATGACCCATGTGTACCTAGAGTAATCATCTACTATAACTAGACCATATTTATTTCCACCTAGGCTTGTTGTTCTAGTTGGACCAAATAGGTCCATGTGTAGTAATTCTAGAGGCCTAGAAGTAGAGACACATTTTATGGATTTAAAAGAGTTTCTAGATTGTTTGCCAAATTGACATGCTTCACATATTTTGTTCTTTTCAAATTTTAATTTTGGCAAACCTATCACGGAGTCTCTTTTAACTAGTTTAGTTATTGTGTCCATGCTTGCATGACCTAACTTACGGTGCCATAACCAACTAGCATCATTTTCTTTAGTTTCATTAACAACTAAACATTGGTTATGTTTTGTAAGGTCTTCTAGATCTACCACATATACATTTCCACGTCTCATCCCTTTAAAAACTAAACTATTATCATTAGGATTTGTTATAATACATAGTGATGGTTTAAACATAACATCATATCCTTTATCACATAATTGACTAATGCTTAACAAGTTATGCTTAAGACCATCAACATATCTAACATTATCTATAAAGGTAGAAGGGGTGATTTGAACTTTACCAATACCAATGATGTGACCTTGGTTGTTGTCTCCAAAAGTCACAGCACCTCCCTTCTTAGCTTTAAGGGTGAAAAATTGATCTTTATCACCCGTCATGTGCCTTGAACAGCCACTATCCAAATACCAGCAGTTTTTGTTGACCTTGGCTGCAAGACACTCCTACACAAGCAAATCATGTCATCTTAGGTACCCAAGTTTTCTTGGGTCCTTCATGGTTAGTCAAGTTGGTTCCTTTTGGAACCCATACCCTTTTATTTTTTCTTTTAGTTTTACTTTTCCTAAAATTACATGCATTTGCTTTATGTCCTACTATTCCATAACAAAAGCAAGTTATTTTCTTAATTTTAGTTTCCCCAGCTTTAACAAAGAAGTTACTAAGAAGTTTTTGCTTATTCCTTGGTTTATACCCGAAACCCGCTTTATTAAATACGGCTCGTTGATTATTAAGTATCATGTTTAACTTTTCAGAACTATATGTGAATTTTTCAACTAAGGCTTTGTATTTGTTTAGTTCTTTAGTTAATGTCTGATTTTCGGTTTTTAGATCATTTAGCTCTTTAGTTAGATCCTTGTTTAAGACTTGTTTATGGTTTTTGAGATCTGAAAATTCCTTTGTTAGTTTCTCAATATCTTTCATTAAGGTGTTAGTCTTCTTAATTAGGAGTTGGTTGCTTGTCTTAAGTTCTAGATTTTCTTTGGTGAGATTATCTTTATCCTTAATTAATGAATCATGCTTATGAATATAACTTTGGTTAGTTACTTTTAGTTCTCTGTTTTTAACATTTATATTCTTATACTCAATCATTAATTCATTGAACGCATCATAAAGTTCATCAAATGTAAAATCAAAATGCGTATCGGAAATTACCCTCATTTTCGTTGGCCATGAAACAGAAATTGGCCTTCTCTTCTTGTTCTTCATCCGATGATGAAGATGATGCGTCGGAGTCCGATAGGGTGGTGACAAGTGCCTTCTTCTTCTTGTACTTACTCCCCTTCTTCAGTAAGGGGCACTCTGCTCTTATGTGTCCCGGCTTCTTGCACTCGTAACACCCAATCCCCTCATTTTCCCTTTCCTTACCTTTGTCTCTGCGGTAGGAATTTGAGGGACCTCTCCTTTGATGATACGTCTTCTTGTGGTTGATAAACTTCTTGAACTTGCGCACAAGAAGTGCCTCACCACCATCTTCCTCATCTTCTTCCTCTTCACTGCTGCTGCTGCAAGACAGGTCCTTGTTAGAAGAAGTAGATTTTAAAGCTATTACCTTTTTCTTATGGGAGGACTCTTCCTCGTTGTGTTGTTTCATGGTAAGCTCATGCGTCATCAGGGATCCAAGGAGCTCTTCAAGTTGAAGCTTGTTCAAGTCTTTAGCTTCTTGGATCGCCGTCACCTTGGCTTCCCACGACCTTGGTAGACACCGAAGGATTTTCCTGACAAGTTCACTGTTAGTATAGTTCTTGCCAAGGCTTTTAGGCCATTGACAATATCAGTAAACCTAGTGAACATGCTTGTGATTGTTTCATTTGAATCCATTTTAAATAGTTCATATTTATGAACCAAGATGTTTATTTTGGATTCCTTGACTTGATTCGTGCCCTCATGGGTCACTTCAAGTCTGTCCCAAATTTCTTTTGCAGAATTACAAGTTGAAACTCTATTGAATTCATTACGGTCTAAGGCACAATAAAACACATTCATTGCTTTAGAGTTTAGTTGTGCCTTCCTCATGTCATGTTCATCCCAATCCGTTTCTAGTTTGGGTACCTCAACACCCTCTACATATGTGGATGGGATGTATGGGCCATTCACTACAATGGTCCACATCTCATAGTCTTGGGCTTGGATGAATATTCTCATCCTAGCCTTCCAGTATGAGTAGTCGGATCCATTGAAGAAAGGAGGTCTTTGGGTGGACTGACCCTCAATGTGAGAAGATCCAAATGGGGTTGTCATTTTGATCTTTTAACTCTTGAGTGGAAGAGTTTTTGGCTCTGATACCACTTGTTGCCCAGATAGACAACCCAAGAGGGGGGGGGGTGAATTGGGTTTTTAAATTAACTTAGCTAATTAAAACTTTGTGGATGATTAACTAAATACTATAGCCAGTTATTTAATTAAAGCTAAGTGCTGTGAGTAATGTGTGGGGAAGAAGATGAGAGACAATGCACTACAAACACAAAGTTTTATAGTGGTTCGGAGCTAACTCTTGCTCCTACGTCCACTCCCCAAGTCTCACTTGGGAATTTCACTATAACCCCCTTGGATTACAGCCGGTTGTTTTGCAAGCTCACAACCGAACTTGTTGTTTTACGAGCTCACAACGAACTCGGTCGGTTTTTCCAGGCTCACCGACTAGAACCAACCCCGATTGTTTTCCCGGGCTCACAATCAAACCCTTACACTCGTTGGTTTTAAACCGGCTCACCAACCAACCTTAATCCCCTTGATTCAATCCTCCGATTGAATCAAGTAAATACACGAGATAGAAGAAAACAGAAAATAGCTTCTCAAAAAGCAGATTTAAAACAATATAATCGTAAAGGAGTTAGAAGCCCTCAAACGCTTTTAAGATGGTGAAGAGGTGTGGCTTCTGGAACTCCGGTCTCCTCTTGAAAGAGTGATCGACTTGAAAGCAGGAGGAGGAAGCTTTGAATGCTGGGAAGATGTTGGTGGAGCAGTAAATGCAGATCTTCCCTTTTTCTCGTTGAAGAGCACTTAGAGAGCTTGAAGACTTGAATGCTAGGAGTGGAATGTGTGTTCTCTACCTTGCTACAGTCTTCTGTGGCTATTTAAGCCAACCCCCACGGAAACTAGCCGTTACTCTGCTTTTTCTGGCCGTTCTGCACACTCTGCGCAGCCTGACAATGTGACCGTTGGTGGGTTGGAGTCGACTCGCGCGATCAGGAGTCGACTCGGCTGTAGCAGGAGTCGACTCGAGCTTTTCCGGAGTCGACTCGGCAACTGTTCCCAGTTTGAATTAAAGTTGCCGTCTTGACTGGGAGTCGACTCGTCTTGACCTGGAGTCGACTCGCCAACTTCTGGCGCTGACCTGGCAATTTTGGAGTCGGCTCATCCTCTGTAGTCCGTGGATCCAAATTTGAATTTTGTCCACTCGAGTCGACTCGACTGTCCTGGGAGTCGACTCGAATCTCAGAGCCCGAACTCCCGATTCTCTGTCTTTTGGCTCATCCAGTCTTGGAGTCGACTCGAACTTTCTTGGAGTCGACTCGGCTCTCAGTTTCCGAAAGTTGGTCTTCTGCCTTTTGATGTGAAGCTTGTCTTGGAGTCGACTCGAGCTGTCTGGGAGTCGACTCGAATCTCAGAGGCAGTAACATGGTCTTCTGTCTGTCGATGGTCGCACAGTCTCGGAGTCGACTCGCATACTGCGGGAGTCGACTCGAATCTCAGAGTCCATAAAACGCTCTCTGACTTTTTCTTTGTGTACCGCTGGGAGTCGACTCGCGTTCCACTGGAGTCGACTCGAATCTCAGAGTCCATAAAACGCTCTCTAACTTTTTCTGTGTGTACCGCTGGGAGTCGACTCGCATTCCACTGGAGTCGACTCGAATCTCAGACCTGAAAAACTGCTCTTCTGTCCTTCTGTCTGTTTTCAGTCGGAGTCGACTCGTACTAATCAGGAGTCGACTCGAGCTCGTGCCAGTGACCTTGATACGCTTGGAGTCGACTCGTGAAACTCGGGAGTCGACTCGTATCTCAGACATTGGTTCATGCAGACTTCTTAACTTATCCAAAATGCTATGAACCAAGTCTAGAGACACTTGGACAGGATTTTCACTGAAACACTCAATTGAATTCATTAGTAATCACAAGATATACTCAAATGCTTTGAGCTCATCAAAATCAAACGGGGTTTTAATCGATCACTCCACACAATTACAAAGACTGGCTTAGAAACCTCAAAATTGTTTTGGACTGTGAGAAAATAGGCTACATACTCGATTCAGATATCCCCACACTACCAACACGTCCTACCGATGTTCAGCGTGAGATGCATAAAAAGTGGCTGGATGATGACATTAGAGTCAAGTGCTATATGATGGCATCCATGTCTAATGAACTCCAATGCCAGCATGAGAATCTCAAGACTGCTAGGGACATACTAGCACACCTGCAAGAGTTGTATGGTGAGCAGAGTCGCACAGCTCGTTTTGAAGTGTCCAAGAGGCTCTTCAAGACAAAGATGCGCGAAGGGCAGTCTGTCCATGATCATGGTCTGACCATGATCAAGGACCTTGAGGAGCTTGAGAAGCTCGGGATGAACATGCACAAGGAATTACAAGTGGATTTGATCCTACAGTCATTTCCTGATTCATTTGGTCAGTTTATAGTAAACTACCACATGAATAAGATTGAATGCACTAAGACTGAACTGATCAACATGTTGGTAACTGCTGAGGGAGCCTTGAAAAGTTCAAGGGGCAATGTCCTTGCTGCTGAGTTGACTTCTGGTTCCAAGAGAAAGTCTACTTGGAAGAAAAAGAAGCCTGCTAAGAAGCAGAAGAAAGACAAAAAGCCGAAGAAGGAAGTTCAAAAGAAAAAGGCTAATGACAAAGGAAAATGTTTCCACTGCAATGTCGACGGCCACTGGAAGAGAAACTGTCCTTCATACCTCGAGAGCCTGAAGAACAAGAAAGGTGACACACCTTCAGAAGGTATAGACTTGCTCATAATTGAAACTAATCTAACGGTTTCTTCTACTTCTAGTTGGGTTATAGATTCTGGTTCTAGTGCTCATCTATGCACTACCATGCAGGGTCTAAAGAAAAGTAGAAGGCTGGCGGAAGGTACAGTAACCCTTTGGGTTGGCAACGGGGCAAAAGTTGCTGCTGTGGCTGTGGGCACCTACCATCTGCGACTACTGTCTGGTTTTAGTTTATTACTTAGAGACTGTTATTATGTACCTGTTGCTAGCAGAAATTTGATTTCTGTTTCATGTCTAGCACAGGAAGGTCATATTTTTATATTTGACAAACACTGCTGTTCTATTTATTTAAGAAATAAAATAGTCGCACGTGGTTTTATGATTGACAGTCTCTATCATTTACATACGGATGTATCTGTGAATGTTACCGAGCAAGAAGTGAGTGCCAAAGGGTCCAAGAGATCCAGAGATGAGATAAACCAAAGATATTTGTGGCACCTCAGACTTGGCCATATTGGAGAAGATAGGATGAACAAAATGGATAAAGATGGGCTTCTCGGCTTATTGACTTCCGAGTCATATCCAGTTTGCGAGTCCTGTCTTCAAGAAAAAATGGCTAAATTGCCCTTTGTAGGACATGGGGAGAGGACCACTGAAATACTTACCCTAGTACATACAGATGTATGTGGCCCATTCGATGTGCTAGCCAGGGGACGTTATTCGTACTTCATTACCTTTACCGATGATTATTCACGGTATGGGTATGTGTATCTTATGAGACACAAGTATGAATCTTTTGAAAAGTTTAAAGAGTTCAAGAATGAAGTAGAAAAACAAACTGGAAAACCTCTTAAGGCTCTTCGATCAGATCGAGGAGGAGAATACCTTAGTGGGGAATTTCGGGACGATCTCAAGGAAAATGGCATAGTCTCACAGTGGACACCTCCGGGTACACCTCAACTCAACGGGGTGTCAGAAAGGAGGAATCGGACCCTATTGGATATGGTCAGGTCCATGATGAGCTTCACTGATTTACCTATGTTCCTTTGGGGAGATGCCTTACTCACAGCGATTTATTTATTGAATAGAGTTCCCTCTAAATCCGTTCCTACCACACCGTATGAGATATGGCATGGTAAGAAACCAAGTCTTGGTCATCTCAAGATTTGGGGATGTCCGGCCCACGTCAAGAGACTACAGGCGGACAAACTAAAGGCTAGGACCATAAGTGCTCGTTTTATAGGATATCCTAAAGAGTCATTAGGATACAATTTTTACGTCTCAGAGGATCACAATGTGTTTGTGAGCCGTCATGCCATATTCTTGGAAAATCAGTTTATCCTTGATAGAGGCAGTGGGAGGAAAATTGAGCTTGAAGAGAAAGTCTCTGAAAAGCAACGAGTCATGGATCCTATTGAACCCATTCATACAGAGCCAGTACACGATGTCCCTCGACCACCTCGTAGATCTAGTAGGGTCTCCCATCCTCCCGATAGATACTTAGGTATACTAGAAGAGGATACCGAGGAAATGTTCCTAGTGGGAGATAGGGATCACATACAGGATCCCAAAACCTACAACGAGGCAATATCTGATATCGATTCCGAGAAATGGCTGGAAGCCATGAAGTCAGAGTTAGACTCCATGCATTCCAACCAAGTCTGGACCTTAGTAGACCCACCAGAAGGTATTGTACCTATTGGATGCAAATGGATCTACAAAAGGAAAATAGGTTCGGATGGAGAGATAGAGACCTATAAGGCAAGACTTGTGGCGAAAGGGTATAGTCAGCGCGAAGGCATTGACTATCAGGAGACCTTTTCACCTGTTGCCATGCTAAAATCCATCCGAACATTGCTTGCCATTGCAGCATTTCATGATTATGAAATCTGGCAGATGGATGTGAAAACTGCATTCCTGAATGGACATCTTGATGAAGATATCTATATGGAACAGCCTTTGGGATTCACTTCCAGTGATGGAGATCACAAGGTCTGCAAGCTGCAAAGGTCCATCTATGGACTAAAACAAGCATCTCGGAGTTGGAACACTCGTTTCGATGACGCAATCAAAACGTTTGATTTCATCAAAAATGAAGAGGAACCGTGTGTTTACAAAAAGGTTAGTAGGAGCGCTGTCGTATTTCTCGTACTGTACGTGGACGACATCCTCCTAATAGAGAATGATATTCCCATGCTAACCTCGGTTAAGGTCTGGTTGTCAAAAGAATTCTCAATGAAAGACCTTGGGGAAGCATCCTATATTTTGGAAATAAAGGTCTATAGAGATAGATCTAAAAGGATGCTTGGCCTTTCACAGAAGATGTACATAGAGGAGGTGCTGAAGAGGTTCAGCATGGAAAACTCCAAGAGGGGTCTCTTACCCCTAAGGCATGGAATTCATCTCTCCAAGAAGATGTGCCCCAACACATCTGAAGAGATTTAACGCATGAGCAAGATACCCTATGCATCGGCAATAGGGAGCCTCATGTATGCCATGCTATGTACACGACCTGATATAGCCCTTGCTGTGAGTGTCACAAGCAGATATCAGTCGAATCCAGGTGAAGAACACTGGACAGCTGTGAAGAATATTCTTAAGTACTTGAGAAGAACTAAAGATTTATTCTTGGTTTTTGGAGGATCATCAGAGTTAAAGCTAGAAGGGTACACAGATTCAGACTTCATGACTGATGTTGATGATAGGAAATCAACATCTGGATATGTGTTCTTGTGCAATGGTGGTACGGTGAATTGGAAGAGTTCTAAACAACCGATCATTGCTGATTCTACTATGGAAGCTGAATACATCGCCGCCTCTGAAACTGCTAAGGAAGGCTTCTGGTTCAAGAAATTCATTGCAGAGTTAGACGTGATGACATCAGATGCCATAACACTCTACTGCGATAATAATGGCGCCATAGCTCTTGCTAAGGAGCCAAGGTCTCATCAGAAGTCCAAGCATATAGAGCGGCGCTTCCACCTCATACGCGACTATGTTGAGAAGAAATATGTAGAAGTGCAGAGAGTAGACTCCGCGGATAACGTGGCAGACCCGTTCACTAAGCAGCTAAGTCAGTAAAAGACTGAAGCCCACCTTGAGAAGATGGGGCTTAGATATATGACTGATTGGCTTTAGTGCAAGTGGGAGATTGTTAGATGTATGCCCTAGAAGCCAATCTGGCTGACACATTGTTAATTCTAGGGACATAATTTTGTACTTGACTATTTATTATTGAATAAATAAAAGGCATCTTTTCATTCATATTATTTATGTGTCTATGAATCGTCCAAGAAATTAATAAGATGATGATACATATTCTCAAGAGTTGAGAATTTGAGCCATGTATCATTGGTGATTAATTTCTAAATGCTCCTGATCAATGGATCATCACGAGGACGGTGATCGATCCGATCAGTGCACAGATCACTTTCCTTCTGGATGGACGAGACTTGAGTCCACAGTGTAGGGACACTGAAGTGATAGTGCAGGTGCTTGTTAGAGAACAAGGGTACTGAGCGTGACCAAGACAAGAAGTCACTTGGATGTCTATCCACTCGTCAGTGACTTGCTTGATGTTGCAGTAGTGTGACTGGTCCTTTGACCTGCGGTGCTTCGGCTACTCACAGGAAGGTTATTGTAGTTTGACTGCACACATACATGGTCCCTAGCCATATGGGTCCATGCAGTGTAGATTGGCTGCAGTAAGTTCACTGTAGGAGTAGGGTATGCACCTATAAGGAATCTATCGACCTTGATAGATAAGGAGAGATCCTATGTGATTTATAAGACTAAGTTCGTAAGACCTCGGCCGGGGCAGTATGCATAGTGGAGAAAGAGTTTTCCACTCTCGAACTTAAGTCGAATAAATCTTCACATATGACAGACGATGGGGTTTGACGAGTTGTCCATGACCTCCGTCCTGTAGGGATCCACGATAGTAGGACTGTATCACATATTAACTGCACCTAGAGGTTCACCATTCTATTCTGCTGGGTAGCCACTACATGCTGCTAGGTGTCACTGGTGGATGGTGTGACTCATAGGGATTATCTTGATGATCGATAAACCCTAATGAGTTGAGTTGGAATCGTTCCAACCCATTGAAAGGAGTCTTCAATGATATTGTGATAGAGATCACAATATATCTCACTACCAGTCAGAGTAGAACCTATGGGGTCACACACACTAGAAGTATTGACTGATCTGATGGTTGAATAGTGATTAGGAATCACAAATAATCAATTCGATTGATATTCAGTTGAAGAAGGAACAAAGAAAATTAATTAATTGGACTTGAAACAAGAGTCCTACTTCGGGTAGGATTCCTAGAGTCCTAATTGGATTAGGACTGGGAATCCTAGTTGGAGTAGGACTGGGATTCCTACTTGGATTAGGATTTCCACAATCCTACTTAGAATAGGATTTTGAATTCAATATGAATTCCTACTTAGAATAGGATTCCTAGAATTTCCAATTGGATTAGGACTTCGGATTCAAATTGAGTCCTAATTGGATTAGGACTAAAATTAAATACATCCTAATATGGATTAGGGTTTCTTAAGTCACAATCAATTATTAATCTAATGAATCAATAAGACTCCTAATTGGATTAGGATTGAAGAGTTCAATTGAGTCAAAATTGATTCAAGTACTAATTGGATTAGGACTTACCTAGATTGGATCCATTGGTTCACCCTTGGGCTAAGCCCTAATAGGATTAGGGCTTGACCACATTAGGGCAATGCAAACCCTAATGTGGACTAGGGTTTACCAAGAGGGAGGGGCGCAAGCCCCTCCCCTTGATCACTTGGTGCGGCACAAGAGAGGGGGCCGGCGCCCCCTCTTTGGAAAGTCATCTAGGGCTCCTACTTTGGAGGAGCCCTTGATGGCTATAAAAGGGCTTATGAGGCCGGCGCCCTAGAAGCATTGAAGCCTCTCCCTCTTATGCCGTGGCCACCCTCTCCCTCTCCTTGTTTCAGCCGCAAGCAAGGGAAGAAGAAGATCCAAGTGTTGGCGGCCTCCTCCCCTTCCCTTCCTTCATCCAACGCAAGGAAGAAAAGAAGGCTGCGTGGGGATTCTTCTTCATCCTCTTCTTCATCCTTCTTCTTCCTCCACTCAAGCATATTCAAGAGTTGAAAGAAAGAGAGGAGATCAGCCATCAAAAGAAGTCTTTGCAAGGGAGCTAGCACCCCGGGAAGACAAGAGATCTTTGATCAGGTCCTCTGCTTCGTGTGGATACCCGTAGAGGCCGGACGTTTG
This sequence comes from Phoenix dactylifera, assembly GCF_009389715.1. Lineage (NCBI taxonomy): Eukaryota > Viridiplantae > Streptophyta > Magnoliopsida > Arecales > Arecaceae > Phoenix > Phoenix dactylifera. Next base: position 36,466 of record NW_024068880.1, on the reverse strand, counting down.
AATGGCTTCAAACGAACCCTCAAACTAAAACCACGAGCTTCAGTTTGCGGTGATCATCTACCCGCACAAGGTGAAGATTTGATCTCCCTAAAGGTTTTAAAAGTATTAATTCTTATCTAACTACGAACGGTCTAGAAACAGCGTTCATGCGATGAACGTCGATCCCGCTTATGTCGATTCCGCTGCAATCTGATTTTTGTTTTGAAATATCAGCGGCATAGGCGGGGTTCCAACAGTCGCCACCCCTTATCATCCACAAACAAGCGGACAAGTTGAAGTATCCAATCGATCAATTAAGAATATTCTGAAAAAAACGGTTAACCCAAATCGCAAAGACTGGTCTTTGCGTTTAACTGATGCACTTTGGGCTTATCGTACTGCTTTTAAAAGTCCGATTGGTATGTCTCCGTACCATCTTATTTTTGGCAAACCTTGTCACTTGCCTGTGGAATTGGAGCATAGGGCCTACTGGGCTATTAAGAAATTTAATTTTGACATGGATAAGGCTAGTTCACTACGCAAACTTCAACTTAATGAACTAGAGGAAATTCGGAATGAAGCATATGAGAATGCTCGAATTTATAAGAACAAAATGAAAGTCTTTCATGATAGAAATATTATAAGGAAAACATTTGAGCCTTCCCAGAAAGTTTTATTGTATAATTGACGACTTCATTTATTTTTAGGAAAATTGCGATCTAGGTGGACCGGCCCGTTTATAGTTAAAACTGTTTATCCGTATGGAACCGTTGAGATAGAGAATCCAAACACCGGTAATATTTTTAAGGTAAATGGCCAACGTTTGAAGTTATTTTTGGATAACTTTACCCCAGAGGTTGAATCGACCAATCTGGGAGATCCTGTTTATCAGGATTGATCTCTATATCTGCTAGAGATGTTCTGTTTGTACATAATTTTTTCATTTGCTATGATAATTGGTGAGCAACAACAGTATGCGGTCAGTCTATTAGGTAAATTCTAACCTTCAGCCTTATTTCATACAATCATATTTCATGCATTCATGTTGAAACATTGGAGACAATGTTGAATTTAAGTTGGGGGGAGAGATTACTGTATTTTTCTATATATCATACCAATTGTCATATCATTTCAAAAAAAAAAAATATTACAAAAATAATAAAAAAATAATATATATATAATAATAATAATAATAATAATAATAATAACAAACATATATTTTGTTGCATCTAATTACCACTATATTTTTTTTTTCAAAGAAATAAACATGTGCAGCTATTAAGGCAAGGAGCATATTATGACTTATTAGAGATCTATTATTAGATCCCCACACAAGTATTCAATGACAATAGGAAAACCTCAGGAGTTCACTTGTGTTACCTATTTGTTTGTTGACCTTATTCGCAAGAGAAGTACGAGTATCCTTGTCTTAAAGTCCATGTTTTGGTTTTCACATAAAGATAGAGTTTGAAATTCCCGGCTAGATCACCTGGGTGCCTTATGTTCTGACCTTGGTTGACCTATAGTCACAATACAGTCACGTTACATATGTATATATATATATATATATATAAAGAGAGAGAAATAATACTGTTTGTCTTCACTGAGTAACCGGGCCTCTTGCCTACAAAGCAGCGAGTGTTCGCGTAAAAAGGTGAAAATGACTGAAATAAGAGACTAGTCTGGCCTCGTGGCGTAGTCTGGTTCGAGTAATTAAGTCCGAGGGGTGTTTCACCTAATGCCTTGAGCCAACTGGATCAAGAGTCATTGACCCAAAGCTCGTTACATGGACCTTACTAGAGCCTAATGGAGTCAGACTGTTGTAGTCACTATGCGAAAAAAAAAAAAAGTGTGCGGAAAAAATTAAACATGAGTAAGTTAGTTAAACTTAAACCAAGTGACGTGTGGATGACTGGTTTGACTCCATTGTTTTAGAACTCTGTGTACCTGGGATGTCTAGTTGGGATTGATAGCTTCATTTTTACATGCGAACCATTCTGGATAAATAACATGTGATATTCGGAAAATTTTGTGGATTGGGAGCTAACAAATGGTAGTTAACACTTGTGAATTTGAGTAGTGCACCTAGAACTCAAAGGGTACCCAATTGTGGTGGAGGTATAGGTATTCTGAGACGTCATATTTACATTTGCCTTAAGAGTTGCTATATTTTAAAGTATCTTCTAACTTAAAAACGATGTTTGTGGGTAACATCACTGCAAACCTGAGGATGATAGTGTTATTTTGATGATTAACAAGCAATTATCTAGAGTATATTATAAGTTAAATTGATACTTCATTTATAAGTTCATTACTCTCAGTATATTTGTATGAATTGATATAGATACATGTCTTTGTTCATTTGAATGAATCTAACCTTGAGATGCAGCAAAGTGTAGATTGAGTCGACCCAAAGGTTGATTGGGTCGACCTCGGCACATCAAGAAGTCATTTGGCACACTTCTGCAAAATTGTTACAGATGAACAGTGAGTTGGGTCGACCCAAGGTAAGCATGAGTCGACCCAAACTTCAAGAACCTCAAAACATGAAAGAAATATGTTCTCTGGATTTACTGAGAGGGTCGACCCAAACAGTGGTTGAGTCGACCCAAGCTTGAGTCGACCCAAACCCTGAGAGGGTCGACCCAAAGGCAAGACAGAAAGGCAGACAGAAAATGGTTCTCTGGAATTACTGAGAGGGTCGACCCAAGAAGAAGTTGAGTCGACCCAAGTGAACTTTGAGTCGACCCAAAGAATGGTTGGGTCGACCCATGGAAAGGAAGGCTGAAATTTCAAGTTTCTGTGTTTTCTGAGAGGGTCGACCCAAGGAATGTTTGAGTCGACCCAAGTGAATGTTGGGTCGACCCAAGGACAGGTTGAGCCGACCCAAACACGGGCTGAAGCATAACGGCTAGTTCTGCAGATGTACTTTTTGTCCTTCCCAAGGTCAGTAACGGCTAGTTTTTCAAATCTAACCATTGGGGCTTGTCCAAAGGATGTGGGAAGCTATTTAAAGGGGCACTATTCATCAGATAGAACAACTTTTGAAAGAGATATCAAAGAGTACACAAGAAAATAAAAGTGCCCTAATCTTCTTCATTCAAGTGCTTCATCCAAGAATCAAAGAAAGGGGTTGAGCAGATTAAAAGAGTCATCAAGAGCTCCATCTTCCCTTGAAGAGTGAAGCATCTTTGACAAAGAAGAGCAAAGCCACTTCAAAGCGATAAATACTTTCTAACTCTTCTTTGTAGTTAATATTGTTTTATTTGCTCATTTAGGAGTTTGAATCTTTCTTTTTGTTTGTCGAACTATTTGTAAAGGTTCGTTGCTGAACCCGTAAAACCAACAAAGGTTTTTGGTGAACCCGAAAAACCAAAGTGTAAAGGTTCGTTGGTGAGCCCGCAAAACCAACAAAGGTTTTTGGTGAACCCGGAAAACCAAAGTGTATAGGTTCGTTGGTGAGCCCGTAAAACCAACAAAGGTTTTTGGATTGTGAGCCCGGAAAACAATCCAACTGTAATCCGCGAGATTATCTTCCATCTTTGTTCTAGTTTAACTCATTCAAATAATCTAAGAAAGCAACCACCGCATTTAATTAAGAAAGCTTTTAAAACACCAAAAGAGAAGAAACCAATTCACCCCCCCCCCCTCTTGGATTGTCACCTTGGGCAACAAGTGGTATCAGAGCAAGGTGCTCTAATAGTACTCATTGATCTCACAATCAAGAGTTAAAGATCATGACAACCTAAGTGGGATGTTCTATGAGTGAGAGACAATTAATTGATAGACCTCCACTATTTGATGGTATAAACTACACATATTGGAAAGCACGCATGCGCATTTTTATTCAAGCACATGACTACGATTTATGGAGTATCATAGTCAATGGGCTACATACAAATGCTAATCATGATAAGAAAATGGCTCAGCAAAATGCAAAAGCCATGAATATTCTAAATTCTGCATTGGGTGATAGTGAACTTAATAGCATATCTTTTTGCATAACTGCTAAGGAAATATGGAATATGTTTGAAGTTAAATATGAATACACTAACGTTTCTAGTGAATTTGAAACTAGTTCCGAAGAAGAAGAGCATCAAACTGAAACTGAAAATCTATGCTTTGTAGCACATGAAGATGAGGTATGTACTCGAACACAAAGTGATTTCTCATTCAAAAATCAAGTACATACTGAAGCTCAATCTGATTTTACATTTGATGAACTTCATGATGCTTTTTCTTATTTATACCTAGAATATAAGAAGCTTAGTTTAAAGAATAAAAAGCTAAATCAGAAAAATCTATCTCTTGCTGAAAGCTATGATATAACTCAGAAAAATAATAAATTACTTTCAGAAGACAATGAAAGGCTAACTAAAGAAGTTAACAAATTTAAGCCTATAGTCGAAAAATTTACTATCAGCTCTGAAAAACTGAACTTAATGATAAATAATCAAAGAGCTGAATTTGAAAAGGCTGGATTAGGATATCAATCTTGGTACACACAAAAATTCCTTAATGATATATGTGTTAAATCCTCCACTATCTATCCTAAAATGGATTCTAATTTATCTGATGAACCTAATGAACAAAAACAGAAAATTAAAAATCCATCATCTACTTATATTAAATCGATGTTTGTTAAATTTAATAAGAGTATGCAGAAATACATTCCTTATTATCCTTTAATCTGCAAGCCTATGGACAAAATAGCCATTAAGAAAATATGGGTTCCAAAAGGAACAATAATAGCTAGCCTACAAGGACCCAAAAGAGCTTGGGTTCCTAAGTTGAAAATCTGAATATTTTCTGTAGGTGTGTCTAGCACTCAAGGCTCCAACAAAAGATGCTAATTTAGAAATTGGGTGCTCTAGACATATATTAAAGAATGAAACTTAAAATATACTTTAGAAAAATAATTGAAATGAAAAGAATAATGAAATCAGTAATTCCTTGCATCTCATCATTCTCTTTGCCTTGGTATCTAATTAAAACATAAATTGGAGGTATTAATCAATTTTGTGATATAGGTAATATTTTTAAAAAATATAATCAAATCACTTTATTTTATAGTATGCCTTACTTACTGCTGGATAAGTTGCTAAATGATTAATCAATTTATTAAGAATAACTCTATGAATTCTCTATATGCTTGATTGAGAGTTTTTATCAATGGTATTATCTTATTGATCATAGACATGAGAATGTATACTTGGTATGCCTTTAAATATATGCACTATGAATACCAAGATTAAAGAAACCACTTTTGGCATATAAAATCAACTCATACTAGTATGGACTTAATCTCAAAAGACCTTGTCATTGGTTCACTTAGATTAATTTTTGCAAGGTCAAAGTTTGCTATGTATGTCATCTAGAAAAATAAACTAGAATCATTTCTAAATTTGAAAATATTGTTTCCACCTATTAGCCGTTGGAAATTCTCCATAAGAACTTATTTGGATCTCTAGGATTGTGAACCTAGGAGATAAGCTCTCTAATTTTGTAATTATGGATGATTTCTCAAAGCTAATGTTGGTTTTATTCTTGGCACTTAAATTGAAATATTTTCCGTTTTGGCACAAACTTACAAAAGGTTTCAAATGAAAAAGGTTTGCAAACTGTGAAAATTCATGGCACAGCTTTGAAAACCAATTTGTTGATAAAATGGTATTGAATACAATTGTGCTTGCACCAAGAACACTATTGCATATAGGGGTTATAAAAATATATATAAAAAAAAAATTTAGATCCTTTGTTGTGTAAGGACAATGCTTTGTGATAGCAACTATCATCACAACTTGTCATATTATAAGATTTCTATTAAATCTATTTTTAAAGAAAACCCCATGTGAACTCATGAAAAACAGAAAATCAAATGTTGCATACCTTCATGTTTTTCAGTTATACATATTATGTTCTCAAGAATGAAATATATGCCAAATCTGATAAAACAAGTATTTCTTTGGATATTATTCTTTAAGCAATGCATATAGAATATTCAATGAAAAGTTACTAGTTGTAGAAAGATCAATTTATATTATTCTTATTAAAACTAGATCTTTTATTGAGAATATAGTTTATCACTTTGATTCTATGTAACAATCTGAATTTTGATAGAAACAACTATTTAAGATAATTTGATTAAAACTTAACTGGTATATCTTATTGATAATTATCTTAAGCAAATAGAATCTAAGCTAAATTGCTTTTGAAAATAAGAAATTGGTTTGACTTTGATAAATCTTCTTATTGCCTCACATGGGTGTCCTTGAACCATATTATTTAATAAAGTTATCTCTTCAGTTCAAGTGACTTGTGCTTGCTTATATTTAGGCAATCTCTTGAGTAAAGTGACTCAAATTCAATTATTGTCATGTCTCATGTTGAGTCATCTAGTTAAGAGATATGTTGTATGAATGTTTTTGTATCCTAGAGAACCTAATGAATTGCCTTCAAGAAAAGAAAAAGATTTTGCTAATGATACAGGATTTGTGAGCAAGAAATTTCAACTTGAAGGACACCTCGATGAAAGATACAATAAACATTCCCTTGGAAACAAAAAAAGAGGAAGATTTTCTTCAGCCAAGGGTGTAAAGAATCTAAAAGGTATTTGGCTTGAAGAATGCTAAATGTACTGGTAATCTAAACTCTTCTCTTGTGAGTTAGTTGAGCAAAATCAATAGTCTGAAATTATATGGTAGCATGATTAAACCTTTAATTGCTGATCATCTTGATATCATGCTTCATTCTCATGCTAGTGATAATTGTTTAATGGTGTGATTAAATTGAAGTTTACTTTTTCCTATATAATGCATAACCATGAAATACACAAGTTTATGCCTCAAATCTCTAATTCAAAATAACTTGTGATAAGCTATGAATCATTGGGCATAATGAAAATGCTGTTTGCATGATATACATTTATATGCAGCATATTAGATTAATTCTTTATTCTGCTCTTTCATGTAAATTACTTGAGAATAACAAAAAGAGGGAGAGATAAAGAAAAGAAAATGAACAATTATTCAAGAAAAGTAAAATCTAAGTAAAGGCAAATGCTCCAATCTTTAGGAAAAGCAAAACAAGCATAATATATTTGGCACATTTGTAAGACTAATATGAACATTCCTTTGGAAGAGATAAAATCCGTAATTAATTACAAGAAAAGTTTGAAGTGAACATTTTAACCCTTCTATATTGCTCATCATAGGGATGGTGTCAATGGGGAGGCTAGTGGTAGTACCCGACACTATTTGACCTAACTATTCGGTGTAGGGCATATTAGGGACGGCACAAGAGGGAGGCTAGTGTTAGTACCTCGTGCCCCTTCCAACTCCACCGGATAGGGAGCAAATAGAGTATAGAGCATAGAAAAGTAAAACCAAAAGAAATGAAGATTAGAATGTTCACTAAGTGGTTAAAGGAAGAAATTCAAAAATGAGGAAATGAATGACAAGATAAATGAAAGTATATAAAAAGCTTGTGAAAAGCCAAATGAAGTTTCGATCACTTGAAAACACACCTTTAGGATAAAATCAGTGTAGAATTATATATAAATAGGGAGAGTTTATTTAAATAGAATTAATTTTGATGCCTTGATTGTTTGCTCCGATACGCATCTGAAACATATCATTTTCTATCTTATAAGTTTATTAAAATTAGTCTAAATGATGCATTTTTCAATGATCTTGATTGCAAATAAATGGTTCTAAACATATGATATTATTTTGATATTAAAAAGATTTATGGTGCTTCATATATACATTGCTGAAAAACTATGACTAAGAAATTAATATTTTGAATATACACTCCTACATAATTAAATGCTTCTATCATTAAAAAGAAAAGCTATTTTTAAGAAGAGAGTTAATGATCCTAAAGCTTAGAATATTTCAACTCACTTCAATAATTCTTATAGGAAAGAAAATGTAATTACTTTTAAAAAAAATTTGAGCTTCAAAAGAATTATTTTCTGATTAATATTTCCATACATATTCAAAAAAAAATAAGAGGAAATATAATTTATTCTTGAAAGATTAAAAAGAGTGATTGCTATAAATTTTGAAAAATTCTAGATCACTCTACATTCTTGATATTATAGAAGAACAAAAAAAAAGGTTTGAAAGAAAATGCATCTTTTGAGGGGGAGCTTTAAATACTCAATCTCTTTATTGAAAATTATCTTCAAACTCTAAACTCTCAAATGGAATGATTAATTAAGGGGGAGAAAGAAAATTTCAGAGTGAGAGATCATATAGAACTTAATCGTATAAATTCGCATCTAAAGATGAGACAAAGAATACTAAATGTAAAGTGGTATTAAACTTTGTGCTTCATTGAATATCTTTTGAAAGTTGGATTTCCATCTGTATTCATCGGTAAATCATTTATTTCTGAAAATTTAATTGAAAAGGATTCCATCTGTCTTAGTTTTGAAAATTTATCTTGGAATCTACTTATGAGTTCTTATTGGCTTGCACTTTGGTGTTTCAATCCTGAGCCAATTCATTTTAATTGATTTTGATGCTATGATCTTTAAAGGAGTAAAAGAAAATTTTTAAGAGAGCTCTAAAAGAACTTTCAAAGCCTTGAATTTTATGTATCCTACACTGCATAAATTCATGTTTTGGTATATATGCCCCAATACTTTTATATCATGAAAGAACTTTGAAGTCATTAAGAATTAAGGATTCAACATAATCTTATGTTTTTCGAGTATATAAGTTTTGATCTTTATTTGCTCTTATACTATACTCTGAAAATTAATTAGATTACTCTCATTTTGTTATATACTTAATATATATATATATATAAGATGTTGAATTTTCATTCGTGCCTTCTTTGAATATTATTCTTGATACTCCTTGAAATAACTTGAAAAAGATTCCATCTACACTTGATTTGAAAAATATCTTTGGAATCTACATTTAGAGATCACTTCTGGCTTACATCCTTAATATCTCATTCCTAAAGCCAAACACATAGAAATAAGGTATCATTTTATTAGGGATCATGTGCAAAATGGAAACATATGTATTGAGCATATATGTACTGAAAAATAATTAGCTGACATATTCACAAAACCCTTGAGTGAGGATAGATTCTGTACGCTAAGGAGGGAATTAGGCATATGTGATCCTTTTTATTGAAGAGATATAAAAGGGAGCAAGCAGTCTCATGATACATTCCTCCCATTTCTAAAAACCTATGAAACATGAGTCAAACTTGTAATCTATAGATTCCTTACTCATGTATCATTGTCCCAGAAAGAATTTGTAAGGATTGGAAGCAAGGAAAATTTTTAGAAGCGAAAAGGAAGAGAAAGGAAAAATTTCTGAACTTGGGTCGACCCAACCCAGAATAGGGTCGACCCAACGTTGAGTCGACCCAAGAAAATTCTTGAGTCGACCCAACGTCGGGACCCCACTGTTAAAAGGGGGACCCGTGAGCTATCTAGAGCACTATTTACCCTTTGTCCTCTTCCGAAAACCCTATTTCCCACTCTCAAATCTTCTCCAATCATCTCCAAACAGTAGATTACTTCAATATCTTGGAGAAATGGGACCCAAGAGAGCCGTAGCCAAGCGATCCGGGAGAGTCTCATGATCTTGTTTAGAGCCTAGGATATGTATCTAGTTCTCATATGTATTTTGTGTTGATCATGTATTTTGAACCTTGATTGAGGAACATTGTATTTGCTTTTGTTTTTGGCATGATTGTACTAAAATGTTCCTATTTTGATCAATGAAGTTTGAATGTTTGTTATTGTGTCCTTTCCCATGTACCTATTTGATGATAACAAAAAGGGGGAGAAGTAAAGAAAGAGTAATAGGGGAGAAGTAAAGATAGAGTAAATAGAGTAACAAAAAGGGGGATAAGTAAAGAAAGAGTAATAGGGGAGAAGTAAAGATAGAGTAATAAGAGGAGAAGTAAAGAAAGAAAGAGAAATAATTTGTAAAACAAATTGAAAATCATATAGGAAAGCATATACATCCAAGGGGGAGCAATTTGCAACAATGAAAATGATCAAGTCAAAAATTTATATCAAATTTCAGAATTTGGCACATATAAATTCAGAATTTGGCACGCACCTCTCGCACCCCGATACATAACCTGAAACTCATATTTTATCTCAAATTTTTGAAGTTTCATCGCTAATGAATTATAAATAAAAGGGGAAGCAATTCAAAGAGTCAAATTGGCAACATTTAAATAATATAGGGGGAGATTTCACTCTTATATATGAAAAGCTGAAATTCAGCAATTTAAACCCTTTTATAAACTGTTTTTTAAAGACAAGTATCAATAGGCTTATACTCTTTATTTTGTAATCATCAAAAAGGGGGAGATTGAGGATGATAGTGTTATTTTGATGATTAACAAGCAATTATCTAGAGTATATTATAAGTTAAATTGATACTTAATTTATAAGTTCATTACTCTCAGTATATTTGTATGAATTGATATAGATACATGTCTTTGTTCATTTGAATGAATCTAACCTTGAGATGCAGCAAAGTGTAGATTGAGTCGACCCAAAGGTTGATTGGGTCGACCTCGGCACATCAAGAAGTCATTTGGCACACTTCTGCAAAATTGGCACAGATGAACAGTGAGTTGGGTCGACCCAAGGTAAGCATGAGTCGACCCAAACTTCAAGAACCTCAAAACATGAAAGAAATATGTTCTCTGGATTTACTGAGAGGGTCGACCCAAACAGTGGTTGAGTCGACCCAAGCTTGAGTCGACCCAAATCCTGAGAGGGTCGACCCAAAGGCAAGACAGAAAGGCAGACAGAAAATGGTTCTCTGGAATTACTGAGAGGGTCGACCCAAGAAGAAGTTGAGTCGACCCAAGTGAACTTTGAGTCGACCCAAAGAATGGTTGGGTCGACCCATGGGAAGGAAGGCTGAAATTTCAAGTTTCTGTGTTTTCTGAGAGGGTCGACCCAAGGAATGTTTGAGTCAACCCAAGTGAATGTTGGGTCGACCCAAGGACAGGTTGAGCCGACCCAAACACGGGCTGAAGCACAACGGCTAGTTCTGCAGATGTACTTTTTGTCCTTCCCAAGGTCAGTAACGACTAGTTTTTCAAATCTAACCATTGGGGCTTGTCCAAAGGATGTGGGAAGCTATTTAAAGGGGCACTATTCATCAGATAGAACAACTTTTGAAAGAGATATCAAAGAGTACACAAGAAAACAAAAGTGCCCTAATCTTCTTCATTCAAGTGCTTCATCCAAGAATCAAAGAAAGGGGTTGAGCAGATTAAAAGAGTCATCAAGAGCTCCATCCTCCCTTGAAGAGTGAAGCATCTTTGACAAAGAAGAGCAAAGCCACTTCAAAGCGATAAATACTTTCTAACTCTTCTTTGTAGTTAATATTGTTTCATTTGCTCATTTAGGAGTTTGAATCTTTCTTTTTTTTTGTCGAACTATTTGTAAAGGTTCGTTGGTGAACCCGTAAAACCAACAAAGGTTTTTGGTGAACCCGGAAAACCAAAGTGTAAAGGTTCGTTGGTGAGCCCGCAAAACCAACAAAGGTTTTTGGTGAACCCGGAAAAACAAAGTGTATAGGTTCGTTGGTGAGCCCGTAAAACCAACAAAGGTTTTTGGATTGTGAGCCCGGAAAACAATCCAACTGTAATCCGCGAGATTATAGTGAATTCCCAAGGGGTCGCTTGGGGAGTGGACGTAGGTGCTAAGGAGAGCACCGAACCACTATATATTGTTGTGTTTGTGTTGTGCTTGTGTTTACATTTATTCTTGCATTATCTTCCATCTTTGTTCTAGTTTAACTCATTCAAATAATCTAAGAAAGCAACCACCGCATTTAATTAAGAAAGCTTTTAAAACACCAAAAGAGAAGAAAGCAATTCACCCCCCCTCTTGGATTGTCACCTTGGGCAACAAAACCCTCACGAGACAACACTCGTCCACTAGGGTAACCTAGGGGTTTAACGGCTTGTTGCACGTGCTAAGTGCAATCGTAATGCTCTACGAAAGTGAGTATTTATTTTAATTCATGCATATTGATAAAATAAACAATACTTTTGCACCCTCATTTTATCATTTTCACACTAAATTGCTAGAGACTAACAATAAGTTAGTTGGAGGGTGTGATGAGAGTACAAAAGTGAAATTTTCATATTATCTTAATTAGTATTATAGCTAATCTTTATTAATAAAATTAATTAATTAATGCTTTATTTGTGTTTGAGTGCAAGTAATTCAAAAGATCCAATAATGCTGGGTTTGAGCCCAATGCTTGGCGTTCCGAGCTCAACAAATCCTTAGCGTCTCATCTGAGCCTCACGCCGCCCATCATCCGCATGCAATCCATTTCACTGTATCCAGATGCTTCAGCTAGCATAAGTGCCCGCGTTGTGGCATCAAACGTCTACAACCCGCCTCATTTAAAGCTCCCCTTCCGTTCGAGCAGGATTCATCCGTGAGGAGCTTCCCAGCGTCCGTCATCTCCAATCGTTTCATCTTCAAATTCCCAACGGCAGCGAGGGAAATCCAAAGCCAAACCGGCTCTTTCTTTCATCCGTGAAATAACTCCCCAAGCTCTTTTGGCTTCCAAGCAACAGAGAACCGTCCCAGCCATGAAGAGCATCCCAACCGATCGTGGCATCTCCTCAGAGTCCTTCCGTCTCCCCCATTTCTTCCCAGCTTATCCACAAATCCAGCAGCTGTGAGGAGTCTTCTCAACTTCCCAACATAAATGTCTTCCCAGTTTCTCTTCCCAGCTTCTCATCTACCCGTGAAGCACATTCCCACAAACAGAGCATGCATCCGTGAGGAGTTTCCCTGCATTTGTGGCGATGTGCGCAACTCCCAAACTTCTGCAACGTTCCCAGCTGAAGAGTCTCAAGTGATTCAACTTCATCCCGCATCTCAAGCAACCGGATCATCCCCAAACCTCCACGCGTCTCACCAGCCGCGCCTTCAACATGCTATAAAAAGGGGAGCCATCCGGTGGAGGAGGGGGCGGATGAAAGAGGAGGAGAAGCAGCCGACGGATCTAAGGGGGAGCCATCCGGAGCATCTCCTCTTCCAATCTTTCCAGCCGGGCGAGAGAGGAGAAGAAGCCACGAAGGAAGAGGCCACGGAACCAGAAGGGAGGACGGAGCAAAGAAGGGAGGCCACGGAACTCGGAAGCCATCTATCTGCATCTAGTCTTCCGATCTTCTCAGTCGGGCTTGGGAGGAGAGAAGGCAGCCAGGTTCCATTCAACTCCAAGCTTTTAATCCAGTCGAGCGAGAAAGAAGGGAGGCCACGGAACCAGGGAAATCTTCAATTGCATCTTTCCTAGCCGGGCGAGAGAGGAGGAGAAGCATCCGGAGGAGAAAAGCCAAAGAAAAGAAAGAAAACAGAGTCCTCTGTTTTCTTAAGAGAAGAAAGAAAAAGAAAAAGGGATTTATGCTTATTTTATTTATTCTATGCTAATCCCTTTAATAAAAATATTTGCATCTCATATGGATAGCTAAATCTTTTTTAACTAAGGCTAGGGAAAAGCCTAGCATTTTCTTCATGTATTTTCTTTAATCATCAATGGGATTTTAATATTTTAGATTTGATTTATGGTGCAGTAGATTGATAGAAATTATTTCAAATTTATATATTTTCTTTGATTTGTTATTTCCCCCGGGTATAACAGATGCTTAGAAATCCCTGTAGTTTAAAATAGAATTACTGTAATGCTGCCCATAAAACTAAATCTATTTTATTATGATTAATAGATGATTTTAAGAAAAGCATGATTAAGTGCTAGGCTGAATCCTTATGCCTTAGTTATATTTTTGTCAATCTGAATATTATTTAGCCTTTAGTTTTTGTTCACTGTCAAATCCCTGTGGATTCGATCTCGGACTCACCAAGAATATTACTTTGCTACACCCTATACTTGGGGTATTCTACATTTAATTTCTCTTTTTAAAAGAGCAAGATTAAAATCGTAGCACCTTACACCCCCAAACTCTTAGGTGAGTGATCACTGGCTTACGCCCAGTCCACATCTCATGTGGTGTTTTAATTATAGATTTACTAGGAACCTTATTTAAGATATAGCAGGCAGATTCTAGAGCATATCCCCAAAAGGATAAAGGCAGGCTAGCGAAACCCATCTTGGACCGGACCATGTCTAACAAAGTCCTGTTCCTCCTTTCAGATACACCGTTATGTTGAGGTGTTTCAGGAGCGGTCCACTGAGACAGAATCCCATTCTCTTCCAGATAAGTCAAGAAATCACTGGAGAGATATTTCCCTCCTCGATCAGATCGAAGAATTTTAATATACTTTCCAGTTTGTTTCTCTATTTCATTACGATATAATTTGAACATTTCAAAAGACTCGGACTTATGCCTCATAAGAAACACATGCCCGTACCTAGACAGGTCGTCTATAAACGTAATGAAATAGCTGTACCCTCCTCTGGCACTTGTACTCATAGGTCCACATACATCCATATGTACGAGTCCTAGAATATCTATGGCTCTCTCACCTTTTCCAGTAAAGGGTGATTTGGTCATTTTACCAAGAAGACAAGACTTACAAGTTGGAAATGATTCAAGATCATTAATATTCAGAATACCCAACTTAGCCAACTTGTTGATCCTGTTCTTGTTAATATGTCCTAGCTGGCAATGCCATAGGTAAGTATCAGAGACATTATCTATCCTGGGTCGCTTACTTGATGTGTACATTACACTAACAGGATGTGATATTGTGTAAATGCCATTTATTAATTGTCCATCAACCATAATAACACCATTCACAATGATATTACAAGAACGATTCTTTATTGATATTTCATAACCGTTTTGGGCTAAAAGCCCTACAGAAATGACGTTCATTAAGAACGACGGACAAAAGTGACAGTCACTTAAGGCGATTATATGAGAATTGAAAACTAACTTAAGATCTCCCAATGCTAGAACTGGAACAGTCCTTCCATCTCCAACATTCAGGAACCTCTCATTATCCTCAAATCTCTTATTGACATGCAGTCCCTGTAATGAATTGCAAATATTATAAGGACTTCTGGTATCCAATACCCAAATCAATTTATCACATATGGAGAAATTACAAGGAGTTATCATATAAGTACCTTGCCCAGCAACTGTTTGCTCATTTCTCCTAGGCTTGTTTGGATCAAGGGTGGCTACATACAGAGGACAGTTCCTTTTCCAGTGTCCCAGTTTCTGACAGTGGTAGCACACCGCCTTTCTAGGGTCAGCCCGCTTTCTTATCATCTGACAAGATGTCCCGACACTTAGCACCTTTCTCTTCCTTTTATTTTTATTTTTAATTTTATTTTTGTTTTTTCCCTTTCCCAAAGGGACGACGTCCTGCCCCACCACCAACCACATTAACCGGCCCTTTCCTGAGCTGGTTATCCTTCTCAAAGTTCTGCAACAACCCCAAAAGACCATGGAAGTTGAGTACAGGCTTTGTCATTCTATAATGAGTGAGGAATGGTCGGTAGGAATCAGGCAAGGAATTCAAAATCGCGTCCTTTCCCAATTGTTCATGCAGGGAAAAGCCGAGTTTGCTCAGGCGCTCTATCAACTCGATCATGTACAGTACATGGTCCGTAACAGAGGCCCCTTCCCTAAGTTTGGCGTTGAAGATACAGCAACTGGTACTATATCTTTTATCATCATCAGGGACGCCAAATGATTCATTCAACACTTGAATGATCTCGTTCGGCTGAGCACTCTCGAATCTCCGCGAGAATTCGTCGCTCATTTCCGCTAGCATAATGCACCGGACAGTGATCCGATCACTCGTCCATTTCTGGTAAGCGTCACGGATTGCTACCCGTGCATTAGCAGGAGGCAATTCAGGTGCCGGATCAGTAATTATATACATGGTCCTCTCGTGTTCTAGGACGATCTTAAGCTTTCTAAGCCAGATTGAAAAGTTGGGACCGGTCAACTTATCATTATCTAACAATGACCTAAGTGACAATTGAGTGGCCATTTCTGCAAAGAATGACAACAAAGCCTAATCAGTAAATGAATCAATATAATCAAGAAATTTGGATTTTAGTCCAAAGATCCTCCCACCATTTTGTACGAATCAATAGCCTCTACTTTAATCCGAAGAATTACTCCTAATTCTTTAGTGGGTATCGGAATCCACATAGACTACAGATGGGCCCGAGTGTGTCTCGGCTAACCCATCTGTTTCTAAGGGTAGGTTCATAACCAATTGCTTCACCAAACAACTTCCAGTATTATCCTTTTGCCACAGGCCACTTCAGCAGGTGTGTGTCACCTCCACTGAAAAACCTGGTCAGGTCCAACCATCAACTTGCTGCAATAAGTTTATCACATTAATAGATGAGCAAGCCCGAGTGTGTCTCGGCTCACCTGACCACCTATTTAATGGATGCAACCGATTCAACATTAATTGAGTAACAATCCCAATAGCCGATGAGCACCAGGCATGTATCGCCTCCAATGATCATAAACATATTGGACTCATTATCATTTCAACGCAATGGGAGGCTATGACACGGTCATCTTCCATTAACCGCACCATTTTTAAGAACCTGATAATTTAGAGGATTTGTATGAAACACGAAAAGCTGACTAACCTTGATCCTCCCACTGACTTCTTCAAATCAGAGGTTAATAAGAACAGGTTTGAGTCAGTGCACCTAAATCGGTCCGACCGATTTCCTTACACGCATGGGTCAATTAGAGTCAATCAGAGATCTGATCAAAAGATGTTGCCCAGATAGACAACCCAAGAGGGGGGGGGGTGAATTGGGTTTTTAAATTAACTTAGCTAATTAAAACTTTGTGGATGATTAACTAAATACTATAGCCAGTTATTTAATTAAAGCTAAGTGCTGTGAGTAATGTGTGGGGAAGAAGATGAGAGACAATGCACTACAAACACAAAGTTTTATAGTGGTTCGGAGCTAACCCTTGCTCCTACGTCCACTCCCCAAGTCTCACTTGGGAATTTCACTATAACCCCCTTGGATTACAGCCGGTTGTTTTGCAAGCTCACAACCGAACTTGTTGTTTTACGAGCTCACAACGAACTCGGTCGGTTTTCCCAGGCTCACCGACTAGAACCAACCTCGATTGTTTTCCCGGGCTCACAATCAAACCCTTACACTCGTTGGTTTTAAACCGGCTCACCAACCAACCTTAATCCCCTTGATTCAATCCCCCGATTGAATCAAGTAAATACACGAGATAGAAGAAAACAGAAAATAGCTTCTCAAAAAGCAGATTTAAAACAATATAATCGTAAAGGAGTTAGAAGCCCTCAAACGCTTTTAAGATGGTGAAGAGGTGTGGCTTCTGGAACTCCGGTCTCCTCTTGAAAGAGTGATCGACTTGAAAGCAGGAGGAGGAAGCTTTGAATGCTGGAAAGATGTTGGTGGAGCAGTAAATGCAGATCTTCCCTTTTTCTCGTTGAAGAGCACTTAGAGAGCTTGAAGACTTGAATGCTAGGAGTGGAATGTGTGTTCTCTACCTTGCTACAGTCTTCTGTGGCTATTTAAGCCAACCCCCACGGAAACTAGCCGTTACTCTGCTTTTTCTGGCCGTTCTGCACACTCTGCGCAGCCTGACAATGTGACCGTTGGTGGGTTGGAGTCGACTCGCGCGATCAGGAGTCGACTCGGCAACTGTTCCCAGTTTGAATTAAAGTTGCCGTCTTGACTGGGAGTCGACTCGTCTTGACCTGGAGTCGACTCGCCAACTTCTGGCGCTGACCTGGCAATTTTGGAGTCGGCTCATCCTCTGTAGTCCGTGGATCCAAATTTGAATTTTGTCCACTCGAGTCGACTCGACTGTCCTGGGAGTCGACTCGAATCTCAGAGCCCGAACTCCCGATTCTCTGTCTTTTGGCTCATCCAGTCTTGGAGTCGACTCGAACTTCCTTGGAGTCGACTCGGCTCTCAGTTTCCGAAAGTTGGTCTTCTGCCTTTTGACGTGAAGCTTGTCTTGGAGTCGACTCGAGCTGTCTGGGAGTCGACTCGAATCTCAGAGGCAGTAACATGGTCTTCTGTCTGTCGATGGTCGCACAGTCTCGGAGTCGACTCGCGTACTGCGGGAGTCGACTCGAATCTCAGAGTCCATAAAACGCTCTCTGACTTTTTCTTTGTGTACCGCTGGGAGTCGACTCGCGTTCCACTGAAGTCGACTCGAATCTCAGAGTCCATAAAACGCTCTCTGACTTTTTCTGTGTGTACCGCTGGGAGTCGACTCGCGTTCCACTGGAGTCGACTCGAATCTCAGACCTGAAAAACTGCTCTTCTGTCCTTCTGTCTGTTTTCAGTCGGAGTCGACTCGTACTGATCAGGAGTCGACTCGAGCTCGTGCCAGTGACCTTGATACGCTTGGAGTCGACTCGTGAAACTCGGGAGTCGACTCGTATCTCAGACATTGGTTCATGCAGACTTCTTAACTTATCCAAAATGCTATGAACCAAGTCTAGAGACACTTGGACAGGATTTTCACTGAAACACTCAATTGAATTCATTAGTAATCACAAGATATACTCAAATGCTTTGAGCTCATCAAAATCAAACGGAGTTTTAATCGATCACTCCACAATCTTCCCCTTTTTGATGATGACAAAACTTTGAGTATATGTAAAATGAGTTCCTCAGTAAATAATGAAATAAACTCCATAAATGAATTCAAATGTCTGATAATTTAATTTATCCAAGTTTGAAAGGAGTGAAACATTAAATTTCGGAGTTAAAGTTCCCCCTTTCATTTGGAATTATATAAGCCTTCATATTCTGCAATCAATTGTTTGGCTTATATGACATTAATGATTTAGCTTGATTAAAATTCAGATTCTCCCCCTCAACATATGCATTCAACTATGTTTTGATTTTCTGAATTTCCTTTTAATGCTTTGAAATTTTTGAACTAAAATTTTTGTTTTTAGAGGGAAAATCTGTCAGCTAATCTCCGAATATTCCTTGAATAGATTCTGGAGATTACTCCATTAGGAGCCCCAAAAGAGAGATAATGAGCCTCGAGGTACCGAATCCACTTAGAACAAATTTATGTGTATTTTTAAGAGTTTATCATTTTATTTATTTCCATTGATTTCTTTTACATATTTTTTTAATATTTCTCCCCTTTTACATATTTTATACTTACACATTTCTCCCCCTTTTTGTCATCATACCAAAAAGGAGGTAATCACACACAATCAATGGCACAAATGGCACAGTCAATCATCAAATGGCACAGAAATGAAGATAAGATGTCTACTCATTGTATTGATATGAAGGTGAATACATTTGAGCATACAATAGGTAAAGCAAGAACAATACAAAAGAAGACAAAACACAACTCAAAATCATCTATGACCTCCTCGAGGATGTGGCTCCCCCTCTCGAGGATACATCTCCTCCTCTAGAGGATGTGGCTCCCCCTCTCGAGGATACATCTCCTCCTCTGGAGGATGTAGCTCCTCCTCTCGAGGATGTGACTCCTCCTCTCAATCGGCTCTGCTCCATGAGGAGGGCGACTGCCTCTATAACATGGCCCAGCTGCGTGATAATAGACGTGGTGGCTCTGCTATGTGTAGTGGAGAGCTCAGTCACCGACGTCTGAAGCCCAGTCACCGAGGTCTGAAGTGCGTCCAGCTTGTCGATGAGCACATTCGACAAGCGCTCGGCCCCCTCGGTGGTGGTGTGCATGTCACGGCGGATGTCATCCCGCATCCTCCTCGTGGTGCTCGTGACCTCGCTCATGCTGTGGAACTGGGCCTGCACCAGGGTCCTAATGTTGTAGATCTCCTGCCGCACCTCAGCCGTCATGTCTGTCACGGCTGTCAAGGATGGGACCAATGCTGAGGATGGAGTGGGTGCAGGAGTGGGAGCTGGCACGGAACCTCGGAGCTCCCGGAGCAGCTCGTCCCTCAAATCTCGGACGATCTCCTGCCGCAGCTCCCGGAGTTGCTCTGGATCAATACGGACCTCCATAGATGGTGGAGCTGAGGAGGAAGGTCCGGCAGAGGTGGTAGGAGCAGGAGGAGTGGATGGAAGGTCTGGATGGTCTGGGAACTCTGGGTAGTCAGAATCTGGCTCAGGACTGGGTGATGGTCTGGTGGTCTGAGCGGTGAGAGTGGACTTCCTAACCCAGATCCCTTCTCTCTTCCGAAATCCCATCCTGTGCATGGTCCCCGTACCCAAGCGATCAGTCCATCGCAAGGCACGAGAGGGTTCCTTCTCAGGAATGGAAATTTCGTACTGCCTAAAGAGAAGAGTGAATATCATTCCGTATGGGAGGGAGAGCCTAGGTCTATCCAGGGGCTCACACATATACCTATAAATGAGCTTGGGGAAGTTGACCGGGGTGTCCTGAAGAATGTAAGACATAATAGCTAGGTCCCTCTCATTCACAAAATCAAATCTCCCTGTCTTAGGGAAGATGGACCTGGACAAAATGCTCAAAAGGATTCTCACTTCAATAGGAAGTGAGCTAGCAGATACCTCATCTAGGGGAGACTGAGGTGGATGCCCTAAGACGATCGTAAGGGCCTCAAATCTATCCTCAGGATGTGCAGGAGCCACCCCTACTAATGGAAGGTGGAGGATATGGGCAATGAGGTCCTCTGTGACACGCAATGGGACACCTAATACCATGCCCTCAATACCTCCATCTCCCCGATGGACGGTACTGTAGAACTCTTGAACTAGGCCAGGATAGGTGGGAAGGTCCAAGGTGAGGAAGTACTCTAGACCCTGGGCTCTAAGCCTATCGCCTATGGTGAATCCTTCCCGGGAGAGATAGTCGAAAGTGACATACCTCCCGGAGGTGACGGCCTTCCCGGCCAACGGCCTAACATGAACCACCCTAGGTGGGGAACGATCCGGAGGAGGTTGCCTCGCGGGATCGTGCCGCGCCTTGGAGCGCCGCTCGGGACCGGCCACGGGACGGGACCTCTTTCTAACAACTCCCTTGCGAGGCATCTTGACCTAAACGAGATGAAAACCTAGAGAACGAAGAAGGATCGATAGAGGAAGCTCGGGACTGACCTGAAAAGACCTAGGAACGGACGGAAACTCAATGTCCGGCGAAGAATCGACGGGAAAAGGGCTTGGAGACGATCGAGGATGACCTAGGAGTCGGCTCTAGGGCTTTGTGAACAGTGGCGGCTTGAGAAAAAGTGTTTGCGAAACGACAAACCTAGGGTTAAAAAGTCGGATCCCGACTGCGAGTCGACTCTCCTGAGTCGCGAGTCGACTCGACCTCGAGTCGACTCCAGAAAATGCGCGAGTCGACTCTCCTTATGCGCCTGTAGACTTCGAGTCGTCTCCCGACAATGTGCGAGTCGACTCCCCCTCAGCTGCCAACTTTGCGAGTCGACTCCCCCAAATGCGCGAGTCGACTCCCCCTTAGGAGCCGGCTCTGAAACTTACTCGAGTCGTCTCTAACCTTGGCACGCACTTAAAAATCATGCTATAACCGTGCCAAATGAGGGAAAATCACCTAGTTGGGATCTGATTTGATGATCATTGAATAGAAACTCTATTTTAACCTCATTTTAACCATCAAAATCAATTAATCTAGTGGAAACTCCCACTAGGATGGGTCAATCACTCCTAATCCCCTCCTAAGTACACTGAACCTCTCTTCACTTAGGGGTTTTGTGAAAATATCTGCTAATTGATTATCAGTACAAACAAATTGGAGAGTCACATCACCATTCAATACATGATCTCTTATGAAGTGATGTCTTATCTCAATGTGTTTAGTTCTTGTGAAAGGTTCTAGCATGTCATAATGGGCAGCGGAAGCTAGGGATTTTAAAAATTTTCTTAATAAAGTCCCTATGCATGAAACCCTTTTAAGCCTAGATCACCTTAATGATTACAATCAAATAATATAAAATAAATGCAGAATTAGTAGAATACCTCAAACGCTAATCCAAAGTGTACAATCTCCACGAGGCGTCCAAGTGTCCGCCCTCCAATGGTGATCCACACGAAAAATTGATCAAGACTTTAGCTCCAAAGACTTTTGATCCTTAATGCAGAATTCTTCTAAAGAACTCTAACGGCTTGCTTTCCTTCCTTTCTATTTTTCTTTAGCCTTCTAAAATCACTTCTAATCCTTTTGTCCTAATGAAGACCACCTTGTCTTGGCTTAGGACACACTAGAAGCAATGTTAGAAAGAAAGAAACTAATGTAAGAAAGAAGGAATATGAGAGAGAGAGTTGGATTGATTTCCGATGATTTTAAAACACCGGGAGCATTCCCTATTTATAGATGGCATACGGATGCATTGTAGCCATCCATTCATGCATGAAGAGGGGCGTGGGATCAAGGGATGTGTCATTTGATGAGAAGGCATATCAGAAGTAGTTAGGATAAGATGAAGTGCTTATGATATGGCGCTTCATCCTTATCCATTCCCTAAGCATCTCTTCATGAAATCCACCGTACTCATGCCTCTCTTCATTTCTTCTCACGCATGAAAAATAGGGAGCATTCTCAACCATTGATCAAGGCTAGATGATGATCCAAAGGCCCTTATTGGTGGCGCCATAAGAAAGAAGGAGAGAGAGAATGATGCGGTTGAAGGGAAAGTAGTTAGGATATGATGACGTGTCATCTTTATCCAATCCAAGTGGCACTTCTTCATGAGGCGCCATTCTAAATTCACCGTATTCCCTTCTTTCTCACGCCATCTGATGTTGACTAAGTCAATATCACAAGTCCATCACGAGATCATGATCTCCCATCATCCCATGATGAAGATCCAATGGCTCTAATCCATGGCGCCATCCATTTGATCCTTCTCTTCATCCAAATGTTGATCCAACGGTCAAAATTAAATGTTTTATCAAATCTAATCCAATTAGACTCAAATCAAGCCAATTTAGGTGCCAACTCTTGGCTAACCCATATTAGAATATGATCTAATCAAATTAGATCAATTAAGAATCACATTCGAATCCAATTCGAATCAGATTCGAATCCAGTTCGAATCAGGAGCTAAGGTTTGCAACACCTGCTAGGATGTTTATCTTGTAAACATGATCTAATCCAATTAGACCCTTGATAAGTTTTCTTGTGTGTGACCCATTGGGTTCCATACTTAGCCAGCAATAGGTGTGAGTGCGAGTTGACCCAACTTGATTAGAACTCTTCTAATCGATTTAAGTCCAAACTGCGCGAACCCGAACCTAACAATTAGAATTCTTTCTAATTAATGATCGAATTAAACTCTTTAGTTCGATCAAACCTATAAGACAAGATTGACGTCTAGCAACGTGTCATGTCTACCTGGAAAATATGGAATTTGGTGGAAATACCAAAAATACCCTTCAGTGGCAAGTTACCATGCAATTCAATCCTTTAATCAAACTGCATCCCAAATATGTATATGAGTATGAATATATGTCAAACTCAATTTCATATTCATATTTTTCTCAATCTTTTAATGATAATTCAAATAATGAAACATTAGAAACTCTTTCTAATTTTCATTCTGCTTTGATCAAAGGCTTCCTGAATTATCATATGATTAGAATAAATAGGATGCTATCTTCTCTTACTAGAAGTGATTAATTCCTTGTTGACCTACTCATAATCTTCGTACACAATCCACCATATCCAGAAGACCTCGTACATAACTTATTGTCATGAATGAGTGTAAACCAAAACATAGGTTCATGTGCACAAGATACCATGGTGATCTCAGGTCAAAGGATCAGTTGCACAACTCCCACTAAGAGAATCATCTTTTGACATGTAAGCAAGACTTCATAAGATTTCTCTTTGTAGGTCAATTCAGTGAACTCATTCTTCTAATGAGCACCCATATCTTTGTATTAGTGTCTCCACACAAATGATTGTGAGATCAATCATCCTCTGCATCGAGCATACATAAGACATGCCAGTCTTTCCGGTAATCATTGATCCCCGACTCAATGTACCAATGACTGGGAATATTTAAGATTAGGATTTTAGGATTTTAAGTCTCACTAGTATGATCTCATCATAGTCTTAAAACCATTGCCCTAATCTAAGGAGTTTATCATAAATATAATCAACAGCATATGATAAAATATAATGCCTTTATTCATATTTAAATGTCATGTACATGATTTGGACAAATCAAAAGAAAAACCCTTCGCAATACATATTGCGATTGGCTTGTAGGGCATCTACTCTTTCATCTTGAGTGTTGAATTGGATTTTTAGTTAGGTTTATGGCACTTGTATTATCACAATTAATGAGGATTTTATCTTGTTTAATGCCATAATCTTCTAATTGTTGTTTAATCCACAAGATTTGAGCACAACAACTCCCGGCTGCAACATATTCAGCTTCTGCAGTGGATAATGCAACCGAGTTTTGTTTCTTGCTAAACCATGAGATTAGGTTTTCTCCTAGAAATTGACAAGACCCGCTGGTACTTTTTCTATCAAGCTTACATCCAGCGAAGTCTGAATCTGTGTACCCTATTAAGTTTAGGCTAGATTTTTTAGAGTACCACAGCCCTATGTTCTTAGTTCCTATTAAGTATTTAAAGATTCTCTTAACTGCAGCTAGGTGTGATTCTTTAGGATTAGCCTGATATCTAGCACACATGCACACACTAAACATAATATCAGGCCTACTTGCAGTAAGATACAGTAAAGAACCTATCATACCTCTATAAAGTTTTTGATCTACAGATTTACCTGATTCATCTTGGTCTAACTTACATGATGAGCTCATGGGGGTGCTGATTGACTTGTTTCCCTCCATATCGAACTTCTTGAGCATCTCCTTGATATATTTGGCTTGATTGATGAAGATGCCTCCTTCAGATTGTTTGATTTGAAGCCCGAGGAAGTAGTTCAGCTCTCCCATCATGCTCATCTCAAACTCACTCTGCATCAAATCAGCAAATTCCTCGCAGAGGCGATTGTTAGTAGCACCGAAAATGATATCATCAATATAAATCTGTACTAATAACATATCCTTATTTTTCTTTTTCAGAAATAATGTTGTATCTACATTTCCCCTAGAGAATTCATGTTCTAATAGAAATTTACTAAGTCTCTCATACCATGCTCTAGGTGCTTGTTTTAGACCATAAAGTGCTTTGTTCAGTTTATACACATGATTGGGGTATTGATGATTTTCAAAACCAGAAGGTTGTTCCATATATACCTCCTCATTAATAAACCCATTTAGAAAAGCACTTTTTACATCCATTTGATATAGCTTGAAGTCCTTAGAGCATGCATATGCTAATAATAGTCTAATAGCCTCAAGTCTAGCTACGGGAGCAAAGGTTTCATCAAAGTCTATACCTTCTTCTTGATTATAACCCTTTGCTACTAGTCTAGCCTTATTCCTTATAACAATTCCATTTTCATCTAGCTTATTTTTATATATCCATTTTGTACCTATAATTGGATATTCAGAAGGTCTCTCTACTAGATCCCATACTTTGTTTCTAGTAAATTGGTTTAGTTCTTCTTGCATTGCATTTATCCAATTTACATCATTTTCGGCTTCTTCTATATGTTTGGGCTCAAAGTGTGAAACAAAAGCTAGATGGTTATTCAAATTTCTAAGGGATGCTCTAGTCCTAACGGGTTGGGATGGATCATCTAGAATTAGTTCCTTAGGATGCCCATGAGCATACCTCCAAGCTTTAGTTAGCCCATGATCCACTATAGGCTCTTGGTTTGATGATTCTCCTTCAATCAACTTTTGATTATCATCTTGTAATCCCATCTCATCTATCTTTTCTTCAAGTATTTCAATATCATCATCAAAATTAACCTTCTTACTAGATGAGATGTTACTAGAGTCATCAAAAACAACATGTATAGATTCTTCTATAACTAGGGTTCTTTTATTAAAGATTCTATAGGCTTTACTAGTTGTAGAATAACCTAGGAATATTCCTTCATCAGATTTTGGATCAAATTTCCCTAGATTATCTTTCCCATTATTATGTACAAAACACCTACATCCGAAAACATGAAAATAGTTAACCTTTGGTTTTCTGTTTTTCCACAGTTCATATGGTGTTTTCTTTATGATGGGTCTTAATAGAACTCTATTTAATACATGGCAAGAAGTATTAATGGCTTCTCCCCAAAAGTACTTAGGGAGGTTACTTTCACATAACATCGTTCTAGCCATTTCCTCTAGGGTTCTATTTTTCCTTTCCACAACTCCATTTTGTTGTGGTGTCCTAGGTGCTGAGAAATTATGGGTTATCCCCTTTTTACTACAAAATTCATCAAATAATTGATTTTCGAATTCGGTACCATGGTCACTTCTAATAGCTATAACTGAGGACTCTCTAGCATTTGTTACTTCCTTATGGAACTTCTTAAACATAGAAAATGCTTGATCCTTATGCGCTAGAAACATGACCCATGTGTACCTAGAGTAATCATCTACTATAACTAGACCATATTTATTTCCACCTAGGCTTGTTGTTCTAGTTGGACCAAATAGGTCCATGTGTAGTAATTCTAGAGGCCTAGAAGTAGAGACACATTTTATGGATTTAAAAGAGTTTCTAGATTGTTTGCCAAATTGACATGCTTCACATATTTTGTTCTTTTTAAATTTTAATTTTGGCAAACCTATCACGGAGTCTCTTTTAACTAGTTTAGTTATTGTGTCCATGCTTGCATGACCTAACTTACGGTGCCATAACCAACTAGCATCATTTTCTTTAGTTTCATTAACAACTAAACATTGGTTATGTTTTGTAAGGTCTTCTAGATCTACCACATATACATTTCCACGTCTCATCCCTTTAAAAACTAAACTATTATCATTAGGATTTGTTATAATACATAGTGATGGTTTAAACATAACATCATATCCTTTATCACATAATTGACTAATGCTTAACAAGTTATGCTTAAGACCATCAACATATCTAACATTATCTATAAAGGTAGAAGGGGTGATTTGAACTTTACCAATACCAATGATGTGACCTTGGTTGTTGTCTCCAAAAGTCACAGCACCTCCCTTCTTAGCTTCAAGGGTGAAAAATTGATCTTTATCACCCGTCATGTGCCTTGAACAGCCACTATCCAAATACCAGCAGTTTTTGTTGACCTTGGCTGCAAGACACTCCTACACAAGCAAATCATGTCATCTTAGGTACCCAAGTTTTCTTGGGTCCTTCATGGTTAGTCAAGTTGGTTCCTTTTGGAACCCATACCCTTTTATTTTTTCTTTTAGTTTTACTTTTCCTAAAATTACATGCATTTGCTTTATGTCCTACTATTCCACAACAAAAGCAAGTTATTTTCTTAATTTTAGTTTCTCCAGCTTTAACAAAGAAGTTACTAAGAAGTTTTTGCTTATTCCTTGGTTTATACCCTAAACCCGCTTTATTAAATACGGCTCGTTGATTATTAAGTATCATGTTTAACTTTTCAGAACTATATGTGAATTTTTCAACTAAGGGTTTGTATTTGTTTAGTTCTTTAGTTAATGTCTGATTTTCGGTTTTTAGATCATTTAGCTCTTTAGTTAGATCC
This sequence comes from Phoenix dactylifera, assembly GCF_009389715.1. Taxonomy (NCBI): domain Eukaryota; kingdom Viridiplantae; phylum Streptophyta; class Magnoliopsida; order Arecales; family Arecaceae; genus Phoenix; species Phoenix dactylifera. The sequence goes on along the minus strand of NW_024068880.1, from coordinate 8,965 downwards.
TTGTTTAAGAATTGTTTATGGTTTTTGAGATCTGAAAATTCCTTTGTTAGTTTCTCAATATCTTTCGTTAAGGTGTTAGTCTTCTTAATTAGCAGTTGGTTGCTTGTCTTAAGTTCTAGATTTTCTTTGGTGAGATTATCTTTATCCTTAATTAATGAATCATGCTTATGAATATAACTTTGGTTAGTTACTTTTAGTTCTCTGTTTTTAACATTTATATTCTTATACTCAATCATTAATTCATTGAACGCATCATAAAGTTCATCAAATGTAAAATCAAAATGCGTATCGAAAATTACCTCATTTTTGTTGGCCATGAAACAGAAATTGGCCTTCTCTTCTTGTTCTTCATCCGATGATGAAGATGATGCGTCGGAGTCCGATAGGGTGGTGACAAGTGCCTTCTTCTTCTTGTACTTACTCCCCTTCTTCAGTAAGGGGCACTCTGCTCTTATGTGTCCCGGCTTCTTGCACTCGTAACACCCAATCCCCTCATTTTCCCTTTCCTTACCTTTGTCTCTGCGGTAGGAATTTGAGGGACCTCTCCTTTGATGATACGTCTTCTTGTGGTTGATAAACTTCTTGAACTTGCGCACAAGAAGTGCCTCACCACCATCTTCCTCATCTTCTTCCTCTTCACTGCTGCTGCTGCAAGACAGGTCCTTGTTAGAAGAAGTAGATTTTAAAGCTATTACCTTTTTCTTATGGGAGGACTCTTCCTCGTTGTGTTGTTTCATGGTAAGCTCATGCGTCATCGGGGATCCAAGGAGCTCTTCAAGTTGAAGCTTGTTCAAGTCTTTAGCTTCTTGGATCGCCGTCACCTTGGCTTCCCACGACCTTGGTAGACACCGAAGGATTTTTCTGACAAGTTCACTGTTAGTATAGTTCTTGCCAAGGCTTTTAGGCCATTGACAATATCAGTAAACCTAGTGAACATGCTTGTGATTGTTTCATTTGAATCCATTTTAAATAGTTCATATTTATGAACCAAGATGTTTATTTTGGATTTCTTGACTTGATTCGTGCCCTCATGGGTCACTTCAAGTCTGTCCCAAATTTCTTTTGCAGAATTACAAGTTGAAACTCTATTGAATTCATTACGGTCTAAGGCACAATAAAACACATTCATTGCTTTAGAGTTTAGTTGTGCCTTCCTCATGTCATGTTCATCCCAATCCGTTTCTAGTTTGGGTACCTTAACACCCTCTACATATGTGGATGGGATGTATGGGCCATTCACTACAATGGTCCACATCTCATAGTCTTGGGCTTGGATGAATATTCTCATCCTAGCCTTCCAGTATGAGTAGTCGGATCCATTGAAGAAAGGAGGTCTTTGGGTGGACTGACCCTCAATGTGAGAAGATCCAAATGGGGTTGTCATTTTGATCTTTTAACTCTTGAGTGGAAGAGTTTTTGGCTCTGATACCACTTGTTGCCCAGATAGACAACCCAAGAGGGGGGGGGGGGGTGAATTGGGTTTTTAAATTAACTTAGCTAATTAAAACTTTGTGGATGATTAACTAAATACTATAGCCAGTTATTTAATTAAAGCTAAGTGCTGTGAGTAATGTGTGGGGAAGAAGATGAGAGACAATGCACTACAAACACAAAGTTTTATAGTGGTTCGGAGCTAACCCTTGCTCCTACGTCCACTCCCCAAGTCTCACTTGGGAATTTCACTATAACCCCCTTGGATTACAGCCGGTTGTTTTGCAAGCTCACAACCGAACTTGTTATTTTACGAGCTCACAACGAACTCGGTCGGTTTTTTCAGGCTCACCGACTAGAACCAACCCCGATTGTTTTCCCGGGCTCACAATCAAACCCTTACACTCGTTGGTTTTAAACCGGCTCACCAACCAACCTTAATCCCCTTGATTCAATCCCCCGATTGAATCAAGTAAATACACGAGATAGAAGAAAACAGAAAATAGCTTCTCAAAAAGCAGATTTAAAACAATATAATCGTAAAGGAGTTAGAAGCCCTCAAACGCTTTTAAGATGGTGAAGAGGTGTGGCTTCTGGAACTCCGGTCTCCTCTTGAAAGAGTGATCGACTTGAAAGCAGGAGGAGGAAGCTTTGAATGCTGGGAAGATGTTGGTGGAGCAGTAAATGCAGATCTTCCCTTTTTCTCGTTGAAGAGCACTTAGAGAGCTTGAAGACTTGAATGCTAGGAGTGGAATGTGTGTTCTCTACCTTGCTACAGTCTTCTGTGGCTATTTAAGCCAACCCCCACGGAAACTAGCCGTTACTTCTGCTTTTTCTGGCCGTTCTGCACACTCTGCGCAGCCTGACAATGTGACCGTTGGTGGGTTGGAGTCGACTCGCGCGATCAGGAGTCGACTCGGCAACTGTTCAAAATTTGAATTAAAGTTGCCGTCTTGACTGGGAGTCGACTCGTCTTGACCTGGAGTCGACTCGCCAACTTCTGGCGCTGACCTGGCAATTTTGGAGTCGGCTCATCCTCTGTAGTCCGTGGATCCAAATTTGAATTTTGTCCACTCGAGTCGACTCGACTGTCCTGGGAGTCGACTCGAATCTCAGAGCCCGAACTCCCGATTCTCTGTCTTTTGGCTCATCCAGTCTTGGAGTCGACTCGAACTTCCTTGGAGTCGACTCGGCTCTCAGTTTCCGAAAGTTGGTCTTCTGCCTTTTGACGTGAAGCTTGTCTTGGAGTCGACTCGAGCTGTCTGGGAGTCGACTCGATCTCAGAGGCAGTAACATGGTCTTCTGTCTGTCGATGGTCGCACAGTCTCGGAGTCGACTCGCGTACTGCGGGAGTCGACTCGAATCTCAGAGTCCATAAAACGCTCTCTGACTTTTTCTTTGTGTACCGCTGGGAGTCGACTCGCGTTCCACTGGAGTCGACTCGAATCTCAGAGTCCATAAAACGCTCTCTGACTTTTTCTGTGTGTACCGCTGGGAGTCGACTCGCGTTCCACTGGAGTCGACTCGAATCTCAGACCTGAAAAACTGCTCTTCTGTCCTTCTGTCTGTTTTCAGTCGGAGTCGACTCGTACTGATCAGGAGTCGACTCGAGCTCGTGCCAGTGACCTTGATACGCTTGGAGTCGACTCGTGAAACTCGGGAGTCGACTCGTATCTCAGACATTGGTTCATGCAGACTTCTTAACTTATCCAAAATGCTATGAACCAAGTCTAGAGACACTTGGACAGGATTTTCACTGAAACACTCAATTGAATTCATTAGTAATCACAAGATATACTCAAATGCTTTGAGCTCATCAAAATCAAACGGGGTTTTAATCGATCACTCCACAAAAGAGATTCACCAAGATGGCCAGGTAAGTGAGATCAGCGGAAGGGTATGCCATTAATTTGACTGGACCAAAACCCAGCAAGTAGCTCCCAATTAAAAACCTACTGATAACAGTTGCCTTAGACACCAACTGGTTCATCAATTTCAATTCGATCAATATCAAAACTCAGTGCTCAACCGCGGAGCCCAAATCAACATCCATTTGGTTTTATCAAGAGACATGGACTTGATCAACTACAACTCTTGCAAAGATCAAGAGCTACCTTGATCGAATCCAAAGTAAACATTTTAAATTAGATTTGACCAGTTATTGTTCCATATTTTGATTTTGACCATTGGGTCTAACCCAACCAGATTTGATTAGATAACCCATTATCCCCATGATTTATGCAATGTCTTAGATGTTTAAATCACATTTAAAATCTAAGATCTACATCAATACTTAATTCACAATTAAGTGTATTGCATTATTCATGTCTTATCTTGGTTTTGCATGCATTACAACTTTGAATCATTAAAACCCCTTTTAATGTTCAAGTTAAATGGTTTCCACATGCATACAAACATGTCTATTCATCATATGAATAACATCATAAAATAATATAATCAGTTTACATCATATGTAAAAGATCACATTTTGCATAGATATTTGATATCACAAAGAACTTGGACGAGCTCTGATACCACTGATAGTATGCGTGCAGAGGGCTAAGCATGAATTTCAGAAAATTTTATGCGGAAAGAACGGGTTAAACATTTTAACCCATAACATGCTTGATATTTTAGATATTTTAACTCTGATACCAGTCGAAGACAATCTTCAACTGCACATCACATGTGGCACGGGCTCAGTCCCAATACATAGGGTGACACCCGCACGTGCCTATCAAAGCACTCATCATATGAGCCCCCGGGTGGAGAGCCACGCTTTGTCACACGATCACGCGTGAGAGTTTCCGGAAATCGGATAGTCTCCACTAATCCTTTGCTTTGATACCAAATATCACAAAGCCCTCAGATTCCGAGGATTGTGTGATTCGAATAAATATGCATAAATCACAACTTCTTGTGATTTGAAGATTGAGATCATATCTCAACCGTAAAAGAGATCAGGTCTCTTACCTTTAGAAGGGGGTTCCTTCAAGGATGCTTCGCAGCCGCACAAGCGTCCGGCCTCGATGACTCGTCCACGCGAAGCTCCGAAATGATCAACTTCCCGGGGAGTGCTAGCTCGCAGGGAGGCAGAAGGTTGGCTAAAATGGAGAAGGAAGAAGATGGACCTTCACAGCTCAAGAACTCCTTCTTGGGCTTTTACCTTCAGAGCTACTCTCTCCTCTCACTCTCTTTCTCTAGTGCTCTTGATCCTTTTTTTTTTGTGTAGAGAAGAAGGAAGAGGGGTGGCCTATTTATAGGCCAAGAAGAAGGTGAGGTGTCCCTATGAGGTGTCCTGTGAGGTGTCCTGCCAGGACACATGTCACACATGCAAGAAAAAGATGTGTCCTGCTCCGCCACGTGTCACGCATGCAAAGGGGTGAGGTGGCCTGGAGAGCGATGTCATGCATGACCTCATGAGGCAGATGAGGTCATGGATGACATCAAGAGGAGTGTGAGGTGTCCAGGCCCGCCACATGTCACACATGCAAGCAAAAGAGGTGTCTTGATCCACCACATGTCACGCATGCAAGCAAAAGAGGTGTCCTGCTCTGCCACGTGTCACTCATGCAAAAGGATGACGTGGCCTGGAGGGCGATCGGGATGTGGGTCCTACATACAGTATGCGGGTCCCACCTTAAGCAGGATGTGGGTCCCACATACAGTATGTGGGTCCCACATAGGCAGGACGTGGTCCCACATACAGTATGTGGGTCCCACATAGGCAGGACGTGGGTCCCACATACAGTATGTGGGTCCCACATAGGCAGGACGTGGGTCCCACATACAGTATGTGGGTCCCACATAGGCAGGACGTGGGTCCCACATGGGCAAGAAGTCCAAGTCCAATTTGACTCAAGCCAAATCTAATTTGGTTGGGGGCAAATTGAGTCTAATCAGTGATCCAATCACCAATTAACTTTTTCAAAGCAACAATTGCTTAGGGCAATCAATCAATCACATTGACTATTTTACCTCTAGACGATTCTCAATCATCAATCAGCTATTTGATCAATCCAGAAATTTCTAAGCGTGTGACCTCACAGGTTCGAGCCTAAGCCGGTAGTATAAGAACACTTCCTGCACTAATCGAAGTAACCATCTAGCAATGGGACCCGACGACCGGATAGGCCGAGTAGATGCAAAGCAACATTCTAGAACCTATGGACCATGGTTACCGCATAATTCATCCTCTTGACCAGAAAATGCCCAGGGTGGGTTCAGAGTCTGTCTACCCTGAAACGATCCATCCGGAAATATGTTTCAATTCAATAAGTCAAGTGATAGAGATTTGACTTTTCCTAGCCAGGGTACTACTTAATTGAAAATACAAGGCATTCACCCTTATTCCTAAGGGAGGTCAATCCCATCTTGATTTGCAACTGACTACCACAAGTACTTGACTGGATCCAGAAACCTTCCGTCGCTGGATTAGAAATCCAGATAGTCCGGCACCAAAGTACAGTGAGTTGCTTGCAAGCCACCGGTTGCAATCCTACGCCCGATAATACTATCATCCTATTAATAGTATATCATAACGGTCATGAACTTTTAAGGACCTGTGTGACAAAATCATATTTTATTACACAAAGCAGTCCTAAGGACTTTCATCACATCGGAGTTTGTGAAGATGTTCTGGTGATGAATAAATACCATGTTATTTATAAATTGATTCAAATACATTTACAATCAACAATTGATTGGATTTAGGACATAATTCCCAACACTGATATGGATGGGTAAAGTGACAATTGGGGCAAAAACCCCCAAACCTGCATGTTAGTAATTATTGATTTTTTTTTTAATTTTAATTATTATTATTATTATTATTATTTAATAATATTTACATGTTGGGTTGCCTCCCAAGAGCGCTAAGTTTAATATCTTTAGCCAGACAAAATGTAGGTTCATTTTTTTTTAACCATTATCTAAGAATGGTTTTGGAAGAGTCCGAGGAAGAACAGTCGGCTGATGACAATCTATGCTCATTAGGGGAACAGAATTAGGGAGCGCATGCTCGACCCCTTCTAGGTAAGCCTCTAAAGGGTCCATACTATAAGTTTGTAAGAAAGTCTCCTGAACCAAACATTCAATCATGTCAACTTCATTGATTTCTTCATCGCCTGGTGGTTGTTTACTTATGTTGAAGACATTAAGCTCGACTTTCATGTTGCCAAAAGATAACTTCAGCATGCCATTTCGACAATTGATCACAGCATTTGTTGTGGCTAAGAAAGGTCTCCCTAAAATTATAGGTGTGTGAATGTCTGGATGTATTACAGGTTCGGTCTCAAGGATAACGAAGTCCACAGGATAGTAAAACTCATTTACCTTCACTATTACATCCTCTACAATCCTCTTGGGGAACTTCACCGTCCTATCTGCTAAGGAAAGGGTAATATTTGTGGGCTTTAATTCCCCTAAACCTAACTTTTGGTACACATTGTAGGGAAGTAGGTTTACACTGGCTCCTAAATCTAATAGGGCTCTCTGGATGATCGTCTCTCCTATTTTTATTTCAATGGTGGGGGCAACCAGGATCTTTGAATTTCGGGGCAATCTGTTGTTGAATGAGAGATGAGGCTTGTGCAGCCATAACAACTTGCCTAGGAATGCTGGTTTTTCTTTTGACTGTGGTGAGGTCTTTCAAGAATTTTGTATAGGAGGAAATTTGTCTTATGGCATCGAGAAAAGGTATATTTATCCGAACAGTTTTAAAGACTTCCATGATTTCATCAAAGTTAGATTGTTTCTTAGAGTCCTGAAGTCTACTGGGAAAGGGGAAACCTTAGGTTTGTATGTTTCTATGGGTTCTTCCTTTTTGTCTGATTTATCCTGTTCTTGACCCCTCTTCTGAATAGGGTTCTTATCGGATTCATTTTTTATTTTCTTTTTCATGTTCAGAAAGTTGGACTTTATTGTCCACTTGCTTGCCAGACCTTAAAAGTGGTAATTGCCTGGACTTCATAGGTCGGATTTCCATTAGAATTGATTTGATACTGACCTATCTGACCTTGATTTTGTTGTCTACTAGGGTTAGGCACTGGTTGACTAGGTAGTTCACCTTTCTTCCTATCCCCCAGAGAGTTAGCTATTTGGCTCAGACTAACCTCAAGTTTTGCAATTGCTTGCGCATGGAATTGGTTAGTCTGGGCTTGGGCTGTATTGGTCTGTTGTTGTTGCTTGATAAAATCTTGTTATTGTTTCATCATATTGGCCATCATGGTTTCTAATTGTAAAGGTTGCTGTGGGATAGGGGCATTATAAGGAGGTACAGATGGAACCAATGGTTGGTTCAATTGTGATGGACCTATCCTGAGAAAGTTATTCTGAAAACCTGGTGGACCACCTTGATGCTGAATAGGTTCATTTTGCTTGTATGAGAAATTTGGGTAGAACCTATTATCAGGGTGGTAAACTGGGCTGAACGAGTTGGGAGTGGGCTTCTTAAAAGGCACTATATGAATTTAGAGCATTTCCTTGCTCGGCCTTTATGGTGGGCAGATTAGGGCAGCACTCCACTAGATGCTCCGGCCTGTTACACAAGATACACAAACTATATGACTCGTGATCCACTTTCATGACGGGATTTGACTCTTTATATGAACTCGAGCTAGTGGAAACAGTGAAAGCATCAAACTTTTTACTTAAGTTGTTCATTCCAGTCACCAGATTGGACATGATATTTTTGAGTTCTGGGTCTGCTTTCATTTCATAATTACCTGGTTTTCTAGAGCCGAACTCATCTCTATTTACTTCCTCACCATAGCTACTCCAATTTTGAGCGTTCTCGGCTAAGTCAACAAGAAATTCATAGGCTTGATCCGGGGTTTGGTTCATGAACCTACCCTTGTGCATGGACTCAAATCATATTTCTATGTGCCGGAGTTAGTCCTTTATAAAAGAAGTGGACTAGATCAGCCTTGTCAAGCCCATGATGCGGGCACTTGACCAAAAGATCATGAAATCTTTTCCAAAGTTGGAAAAAATTCTTCCTCAGATTTTCCTCTAAAAGTTCTTATGGCATCCTTAATTTTTCAGTTTTTACCATGGGATAGAACTTAGCCATGAACTTCCTAGATAGTTGTTCCCATGATGTGATGGAATTTGAAGCAAGGGAATACAACCATGCAGCAGCACGATCCTCTAAAGTCATGGGAAACAACCTTAATTTAATACCCTCTTCATTTAAGTTTTGATTTCTAAACGTTTGGACAGATTGTCAAAAATTTGTTTAGATGAATGTAGGGTTGTTCACTTTCGAACCCATGAAACTTGGGTAACATGTTTATTGTTGCAACCCGAATCTCGAATTGGGCTGCATTATTAATTGGTAATACTATGCAAGTAGGGGGACTAGCGGATGCGGGTGCGAATAACTCATTCAAAGTTCTAATATGCTCACCCATTGTAGAGATTGACGGTTGGTTTACAGTTCGCAGGTTGTGATGAAAAGTTCTGTCAATCTCAGGATCAAATCGGGTTAACTTATCCCTTAATGATCTTCTGTTGGGAACCCGCCCATGCCGCT
>NW_024068879.1:52500-88713 GCF_009389715.1 Phoenix dactylifera | reverse complement strand
TCCACGATCCCCTGTAACACCGTACAAGGCGGAGCTCCACTCATGCCCTGTCACGGCCGTACCCAGCGCTGCCCCACAAACGCTCTGTAACGCCGTGTCAGTGGCAGCTCCATCGTGCCCCACGATGACGAACCCTCCTGAAAACCCCCCAGCCTGGTATATAATGCGGCTGGGGAGAAGGGGGGTAAGCAGAAAACTTCCAGAGCATTCTCCTACTTGCTACTATTATTCTCTTCTTCTCCTCCATTCCTCTGACTTATCGTCGGAGGGCCCCACTACCCCAGTTGGGTGCGAGGCTTGCTTGCAGGTTTCCCGGTGGAAGGTGGAGCGCAATCAACACCAACCAAGCAACTCAACGGAATCCCGTTCACACCGCTGTTGCCAATCGTTCTCGGTTTGGACCACCAGCACATGTATCATCTGAAATTTAAATCTGAAAATCTTTATGATACACCTTGAGGCTTGTTATTTGGTTAATATATCTTATGCATAAATCATGAACCAAATTGCAAGTCAAACAGTTGATCTTAAGAGCCTCTAACTTAATGAAAAAGGGGAGCATAATGTGTTGAATTTTTTGAGTATCTCTCAGAAAATCTATTTTGAATTCACTAATGAGTCCTAATTGGCTTGCTCTTTAGAACTTCAATTTTGTGCCAATTCATATTTTTATGTATCAAATTGTGCTTATTTTTTAAGGAATAAAAGAATAAAGTCTTAAAAGAGCTTTAAAAGAACCTTCAAAGCTTTAAACTTTATGTATATTCTAAGATATATCATAAATTGCATGAATTCATATTTGGTATTTATGCCACATATTTTACACCATAAAAGAACTTTGCAATCATACTAATATATTGGGCAAAAGATCTTAAATGAACAAGCTTTCATACTTATTATTGAAGAGGTCAGATTTCCATTCGTGCTTTCCTTGAATATTATTTGGGTACTTCTTGAATTAACTTAAGAAAGTTTCCACCTACACTTGATTTGAAAACTACTTTGGAACCACATTCGATGTTTCTCATTATAATTGGCTCTGATCTATACTCATTAATCTTTTTCTAACATTATTGCCTTTGAGTTATATGATTCATATTCTTGCAATAATTTGACATTCAAATCAGAGTACAAAAAAAAAAAAGACATATTTGAGTATTCTTATCTTGTGCTTAATGTTTCATTATATTACAACCCTTTTGATGTTGTCAAAAAGGGGGAGAAATATCTGATTATATGCTCATAATGCTTTTATGTTTTGAATTGAATACAATCAGCTTAAATTGAATATGTTGATTGTGTTAAGCTGATTAAATCTAAAGCATTATCATGAAGTATAATTTAAATATATATGTTTTCTACTTCATGCAACTTAGCTATGCATTAGTTCTAGAACACAATATATTTTATATTGCACATACTCCAAGTTTTGTCATCATCAAAAAGGGGGAGACTGATGACCCAAAGATTGAGCTAAAGATTGATTTTGATGATCACAAAACCTTGAAGTATAATTACTAATGTTTGTGTTGCAAGAAGAAAGATAATTTATTTGCAAGGAACATAGCAAGTTGAAAAATATAAGAAGGCCTCAAATTCTCTCAAAAAAAGTTGGAAGAAGCTTCACTTCATTGGCCCAAGTTTCAAGTTCAAAGGATTCAAGTTGAAGGGAGCAAATTCAAGAAAGATTCAAAAGAATAGTCCTCGAGTCGACTCCGGAAAGTTTAGAGTCGACTCTGGCACTCTAGAGTTTCAAGAAACAGTGCTCGAGTCGACTCCGATACTCTACGAGTCGACTCCGACTGAGAACAAACAAAAAACAGAAAGTTGACTTTCAGCGCTACAGTGATCTCGAGTCGACTCCAACTTCAGTGCTACAGTGCGGAGCCGACTCCCAGCTACAGTGCCGATAGACTACTATTCACAAGTGACTCCTGTTCAGCCGAGTCGACTCCAACTTCAGCCGAGTCGACTCCAGCATGCTGGAGCATAACGGCTAGTTTTTTCTTGATTCCAACGGCTCTATTTTGTCTCTAACGGCTAGATTTTGTTTCCACTCCCTCTAAAGCCATAAAATCAAGAGGAGAGCTAGGGAAGAGGGTATGGAAGTGGGAGAGAACATTTAGGGAAGAGATTTCAAAGAGATTACAAGGGAAATCTCCCAAAAGCACAAAAGGGCCATTCAAAGCAAAATAGAGAGAAGAAGAGCATCCAAGTGAATCCCAAAGCTTCCTCTCCATCCGTGTGCTGCCTCGGTGATCCTCTACTTCGTGCAAAATCAGAAGAGGGTCAAGTAAAGAAGAAGCCGAGTTCCTTCATCTACAAATTTGTTTGAGGGCTTCTTCCCTTTACTTTACTTGTTTATATTTGCTATATTTGCTTATTTGAGAAGCTTGTATTTGATTTAAATTCTTGCTCTAATATCTTGTAACTTGATTCAATCAAGGATTGAATCAAGGGGTTAAGGTTTGTTGGTGAGCCAAAGGGAAAAACCAACATTGTAAGGTTGTGGTTGGTGAGCCTTTGGGAAAACCAACTGGGTTGATTGTGAACTCGGAAAACAATCATTGTAAAGTTGTGGTTGGTGAGACTTTGGAAAACCAACTGGGTTGATTGTGAACCCGGAAAACAATCGTTGTAAGGTTGTGGTTGTGAGCCTTTGGGAAAACCAACTGGGTTGGATTGTGAGCCCGTGAAAACAATCGGTTGGTTCTAGTCGGTGAGCCTGTGAAAACGACCGAGTTCGTTGTGATCTCGCAAAACAACAAGTTGGGTTGTGAGCTTGTAAAACAACCGACTATAATCTGAGGGATTATAGTGAAATTCCCAAGAGGTCTTGGGGAGTGGATGTAGGTGCTGGGGTGCACCGAACCACTATATATCTTTGTGTTTGTGATGCCTTATTTCTTGCGTTTCATGCCTTACATACATACTTGACTGTGTAATATCTCTAGCTTTATTTTCTAATTGCGTATAAGAGATTGTTTAGAACTTGCTTAGCTTTCACTCTATTCTTACAATTTACATAGATTAAATTGATCATACAACTATAAGTTAATTTAGGATCAATTGCGTCCTAAAGTCATAGTATAATTGCTCTAGCTTAGTTTGTCACTGCATTACTTATAATTACCTAGAGCTTAAGTAAGTAACATCTTATCATTCCGCTACATTCAATTTAAAGTAAAAAATTAGGAAACACAATTTTTAGAAAACCCAATTCAACCCCCTCTTGGGTTGTCATCTTGGGCAACAACCTCATCCTTAGTTTTAATTAGGTAGATGTAACAGAAATTGGATAGATCATCTATACGGGTCACAAAGTATCTATTACCTTTCCTAGAAGTTCTACTTGAGTCACAAACATCACTATAGATCAACTCTAATAGATTTGAATCCCTATTAACAGATTTAAAAGGCTTCCTAGAGAGTTTGGCTTCTACACAAATTTAACATTTCTTATGGTTCTTAAGATCACTTTTGGTATTAGATTTAGGTTCATAAGTTGCTTAATTGAATTTTAATTTACATAACCTAATCTACCATGCCAAATAGAAGGAGGTTCTATATTTGTAATCAAAGAATTTTCATTCATTGAAAGAGCCATTACATTCAACTTAAACAATCTTTCATTTAGAAATCCTTTTACAATAAACATTAAACCATGAGAAATTACAACTTTATTGACTCAAAAATAAGACGATAGCCTTGCTGGACAAGCAAAGAACCACTAATGAGGTTTCTCCTAACAACTGGAACATGTTGGACGTCGTGCAGGGACAGGATTTTTCCAGAGGTAAGCTTTAAGTCCACTCATCCCATTCCTAGCACACGCGGCTCCAAGCTGTTTGCCATTGATAAGTGCTTAATAATCTATAATTTAGTTATCTTTCCATAGCACTTATCAATATTTTTAAACTGATAAATATATATTTACCATAAAATTAAATAAACATTGAAATGAATTTAAAATATGGTAAGAGGTAAATAATTCTTTTCTCAAAACAGACTCTAAACTTGTCTCTCTCCTGGTTATAATCTTTCATGAAAACATATAAGTAGGAGATTGTGTTAACCCGGTTTGGTAAACTGATGGAGTTGTAATCAAGCTAAGGTTATAATTAAATGGGTTTTGGTCCTAATTAGATTGAAAGCTATAATTAATTATTTTTGTATGAGGAAAATGTTTGATTAATTTTATTAAGTCACGGTCCTGTTTTTAGTTTTGTCGAGTCCGGTCTGAAGCAGTTTAGCAAGAATTGAATTTAAATAACATTGGGCTCGAGACCAAGTTCAAGCAAATTAAAGATCATAACCTACCTCAATCCAAAGCTAATTCCCAAACCAATCCTATTCCTTTCCCGCGACCACTATCCAAGCAATCCAACGGTTCAGAAACTCCCGTCTCCGCATCACGTTTCCAAACTAAGCAAAATAGAGGAGATCCTTGTTTAAATTCATATATGCCCATTTTCACGTCAAAATAAAGCAAGAAAAATAATTTTTTCCCAAAAATTACTGGAATCACTGTTCAGGTGAACAGTATTCCGAGGTAACACTGCTCATATGAACAGTGTCCCGTGAAAACACTGTTCATATGAACAGTGTTACAAAATAATAATAATAATAAAACTAATCCACTGTTCATCTTCTTCCTCCCTCCTTGCATCAGGGCGTCCACCTTCCTCCGTCGATCCCGCGAGCAGATCCGCCGCCCGTGCCAGCCGCATCAGCCGCGTGCCATCCGCCGTGATGCAGCCCGTTCCACCTCCCAGCAGCCGAGATCCAGCTCCTCCGCCATCAGCCTCCCGTCGTTCTGCAGCCAGCAAATCAGGCGTTTGTCCGAAACATCTTCAACGCGTTCATGGCACGATTCAAGGCTGCAGCGAATCTCCGGCCATCCTTCCATTTCGAACACAGCCGAGGCGTCCCAGATTTCAGCTCCCAATCGCGACCAGCATCCTGTTTTTCGCCATCCCGTCCGCATCTTCTCCGGATTCAAAACCCCCAAATCACGGATTGACGCCCTTCACCCGAGATCCAGCCATTCTCCCAGCATCACGCCCTCGCGTGCAACAGGAATCAAGCCTCCGCGAGATCGAAGACCTCAGACCACGCCCTGAATCCATCGCTGGGTCTTCAGCGGTCTATAAGAGGAGCTCGGTTGAGAAGAAAAAAAAGAGAGGGGAGACCCCTATTTCGGTGAAGAAAAGAAGCCACCAGCCGAGAGAAAAGAGAGAAAAAGAAATAAAAAAGAGAGAAAAAGGGGGGAAAGAGAATATTTTGTGATATGTTGGGAATAATGGGAGGTGAAGGCTTTCATTTGAAGACGGGAGGTCGTCCGGAAGCCATGCTCGGCTAAACGTCCAATCTAGGGCTGGATGAAGCCCTAGCAATGTATCAGGGCATTGTAGTTCTTACTTTTTATTATTATTTTGGAGCTTGTTTAAATTCTTATCTTCAATGAAATATTTCTTTTATGATGTTTAAACCTTGAGCATGCTATTTATTATTCATGTTTGCTAAAGTAGTCTAAGATGATCCATGCCTAGGAAGATGAGGTGTGCTGCACCCTAGATTAGCATACTTAGGTAGACACTTCATGCTATACCGAAGATGGATCTTCCTAAAACTCTTTATATTTTTATTTAAAAGGCTTGTAGCCAATATTGCATGCCTCTCCAAAAGATAAAAAAAAATATTAAAGAACACAGACCCTGATACAATGCTATGTGGTGGATTCCAAACCCTAGATCCATTTACTCTGATAAATTCTAATTCGCACTCATAGTTTAATTTAGTTTATTCGAATTAGCAAATTCTTCTTCTTGATTTATTTTTAAAAGAAAAATAACTTGTCTCCAATCCCTGTGGACCGACACCCGTAATCACTATCCTACAAGATACGTGCTATTGCGTGGTTTATTTTCAAAATTGAAAGAACCGACCAATTTTTGGCGCCGTTGCCGGAGATTGCTAGCATAGTTATTTTTCTATTAAAAAAAATATTTAAAATTAAAAAAAATTCTTTAAAAAAAAATTTCTATTATTGTTACTTTTCTTATCTTCTTTTTCTCCCTTACTAATTTTTATTATTTATTTATTTTTTTATCAGGAATCGAGGAAAAAAAATCTGGGATGATCAAAAGGAGAACTGCCGGAAAAGAAATGCTGTAGAGGTTTAAAAAAAAAAATTAAATTGCTGGGGAAATTCCCTTTGGTAACCTCTAAACTTTTTTTATTTAAATTAATTATTGGTTTGAAATTTTGTGGTGATTGTTTGATTTTAATTATAGCAAAATTGTGAATGCATGCTTGATACACATACACAAATCAATTTGCACATAGTAAGGGCAATCACCCCAACAAGATAAGAGCCAGATTTCATCACCGGACTCTTGCCCAATTTAGGTGAACTCAATCTCACATAGTGTCACTTTAATTAAAATCAATTAGACATTGGGCCCCTAGGGATATTCGAGCTCAATAGGACGAAGATCACCGAAAGTTGCACCAATTTCGCTCTGTGGCTTAGTGATGTCTAGCAAGCTTTGTCCCTATAAGGAGACAATTCATCGTTCGAGGCAAGTGGTTTTAAGTGGACCTTGCGAACGCATCGGTGGACCCTCCACTTACCTGGGAGCTTACCTGGTCAACTCGGTTCATTAGACCGGATTGGAGGCTTAGGTGCCCTCTTCAAACCAGTTAGGAGCTGTCTAGTGTTTCAGGACAAACACAAGGATTGATGTGTTTATCTTTTATTGCATGCTTGATTGATCAAGTACTAGTATATGCAAGGTAGTCGTTCTAGAGTACGAAACCTATTACCTTTTTGACCCTAAAATAGAACGAACCCTAGAACATTCGAGCTAAAGATCAAAACATTAGGATCATCCCCACCTCTTAAGATGGCTGAAGAACAACCCAAACTCCTGAGGATATTTTACTCCCCACTATTTACACTTCCCCATTTGCATTCGATTACCTGAGGTAGCAGCTGTACAATACGAAATAAAGTTAGTGCGATCCAAATGCTTCCATCTTTTATGGGCTCACCAATGAAGATCCATATAAACACCTAGATGAATTCCTTGAGATTTGCACCACTGTCAGATTCAGAATTTCACTGATGATGCTCTGAAACTTAGATTATCCCCTTCTCCCTTAAAGATAGAGCCAAGCAATGGTTGAATTCTTTAGAAGCCAACTCGATTCATTCCTGGGGTCAAATGCAACAAGAATTCTTAAAAAAAATACTTTCCCATAGGAAGGAACGAACCAGTTTAGACGTGCTATCACAAGCTTCTCCCAAACTGAGGGAGAAGAATTTCATGAAACTTGGAGAGATTTCGCGGACCTAATCCGTAAATGCCCACATCATCAAATACCTAAGTGGCAGCTAGTGCAATGCTTCTATGACGGATTGACCTGAACGAAACCATCAGATGATTGATGCCGCATGTGGGGGGACATTCATGCTTCAAAATGAGCATGAAGCATGGAAATATTTGGAAAATCTAAATGAAAACTCCCTCCACCATGCTTCATGTTCTCGTCAAGCACCCCCGAGTTCTCAAAGAAAAGGGACAATTTGTGAAATAAGTCATTCTATGGACCTGTCTAGCAAGGTAGATGCATTGTCCCATAAGATTGACCAACTGAAGTGGGCATTACATGAACTCTTCCCAAGCACAAGTGTGTACTATTTGTTCTAGCCCATCCCACCCTATTCATGAGTGCCCCTCAGCCACCCCAATATCCCGAACTCGTGCAAGAACACATCAATGCTGCTCAAACCACAGCCTAGACCGGGTAATGACCCATTTTCCAATACATATAACCCGGGATGGCGAAATCATCCAAACTTTTCTTGGAAGCAGCAAGCTTCGAACACAGCCCAACCCTATTCCCAAAATTTTCAAAATTCTCAGAATTTTCAAACCCAACAAAATATTCATCCCTACCGTCCCTCAACTCAATTTCAACACATTCTTCCTCCACCCCAAAGAAACACAGCCTTTGAGGAGAAAGTGTTGAACGCCCTCAAGGTTTGGGAAACCATTACACAATTAGTGCACTCTCATACGCAATCAATCGCCAAGCTAGAATCCCAAATGGGTCAACTAGCTAATGCACTAAACAAGCGAGAGGAAGGAAAGCTTCCAAGCCAACCACTAAGTAATCCTAGGGGACAATTACATGGCTCAAGAAAATCAACTAAATGCAATTCATCATGAACAAGCAATGCTTTGACACCTAAGGAGTGGACGTGTAGTAGACAATAAGATTGGGGAGGACAACAATAAGAAAGATGAAGAAGAGGATAGAAATGTGTCAAATGAAAAACCTTCTTCTTTTCTTCACCTAGTCCACCTTCTGCCAAAACTCATATTCCCAAAAGGCCCCATATCCTGAAGCTCTACTTCACCCTCTCTATGGCAAAAGGGGAACTTCATTAGAAGAGATGATGGAGGTCTTCAACAAGTTAAAATCAACCTCCCACTCCTTTGATGCCATCAGACAAGTTCCCTCCTATTACCAAATTTCTCAAAGACCTTTATACACAAAAGCGAAATCTAGGACACATGTGCCTAAGAAGGTCTTCCTAACTGAGCAAGTGAGTTCTATTCTCCAACACAACACCCCTCCAAAATTCAAAGATCCTGGTGCTCCCACGATCTCCTGTGTCTTAGGAAATAATTTCATTGATCGAGCACTCTTAGATCTAGGGGCAAGTGTCAACCTTTTACCTTATTCAGTTTATGAGAAACTTGGTTTAGGTGAGTTAAAACCAACCTCGGTATCCCTTCAATTGGCTGATCGATCTGTAAAAAACACCACGTGGAATAATTGAAGATTTCTTGTCAAAGTAGACAAATTCTATTTTCCAGTAGATTTCATTGTCCTTGATATGGAACATGGCCCAATCCTAATAAACAAATCTCCGTGATCCTTGGGCGGCCCTTTTTAGCAACAGCCAATGCGTGCATCAATTGTAGAACAGGGGTAATGAACATATCATTTGGGAATATGAAGGTAAAATTAAATGTGTTCAATGCGGCCGACCAACCCGCAATGAAAATTGAGTGTTTTATGATAGACAAAATAGATGACCTCATAGAAGGAGATGCAAAAACTATCTCACTATGTCTGGCTAAAGACAATAAACTTAGCGCTTGTTGGGAGGCAACCCAATTCTCTTAGACTATTTCTTAACATTGAGGACAATGTTAGGTTTAGGTTTGGGGGTATTCATCTTAATTTTCATCCCAAAAAAAAAATAAAAATAAAAATAAAAATAAAAATAAAAAATAAAAAATAAAAATAAAAATAAAAAAATAAATAATAATAATAATAATAATAAAATCATTTTTAAAAAAAGAAAAAAAATAAAAAATAAAAATATTTTTTAAAAAAATGTGTTTATTTTCATTTTTTATAAAATAATAAAAAAGTTATTAAAAAAAAAGTTTTTGTAAAAAAAAATCCTAATTTATATATATTATGCGAGAATGATAAACACACAAGGTATATAAAATCTAAAAAAGCCCAATGACTAGTGGGAAGTAATACAAAGTTTAAGTTCTTTTTATTCAGTCTCTCTTAGGGAGTTGTAAGCTAATTAATACTTTGGGAATTCACTACACACTGGCCGACTCTTCTAAGGTCTAGGCTCGACATTATGTTGAGAGTATGGTAGCAACCTTGGACCCTGATGAATCATACTTATCTAATCCAAAAAAAAAAAAAAAACATCAATAAAAATGGATTTAGTCAGGAACATCGAAAAGGGCTACCTATTGTCAAAGATCAAGTGGGCTTGTGATGAGGACTCCGAGCATAAGGTCCGTAGGGGAGTCTTGATGCCCGACACCTTATGCCAACTGGTTGTGAGAGTTGTCGACTGATTGCTCGTTACACGGAGAGAATCACCACAAGAGTAAAAGTGCACAATTTATATACCTTTCTTAAAAAAAAAGAAAAAAAAAGAAAAAAAAATGTTGTATTGACCGAAAAGACAATAGTGTGAAAGCCGTCGTTGTAAAAATTCGAGTAAACTGGAATATTACAGATAAAGCCCGTGGAGGTACTAAAGTAAACATCCACAACTCTCGAAATCCTGCAGATAAGATGATTTTGAATCAGTGAGTAGGTCTTTTCGACCAATCCTTGGAAACTACTAGTATTAACAATATTTTGGAGATCCGAACCCTTAGCTTGTGTACGGTCCAGATTTCACCGAGCACTCCAGTATAAATAAGTCTTACAACTCCCTAAACGGAAACTTAATGACTTTAACTTAGATTGCATACTAATCTAGGAATTTGGGCTGACTTAGTAAATAAAACCGTGTGTGCTTTGAAATTCTTATCATTTATGTATCTTAAATTAGATTTTAATTAAAAAAAAAGTTTTTTTTTTTCTAGCTAGTATGCACTTGGAATTTGAAGTTTCATCAATCGAATTAAAAAAAAAAAAAAACAACAACAACAAATTAATCATAACAATAAATGATATTGAAGTTTGTGGGTATCTTCACTGGAAACCCTCACGAGACTATAACTCGTCCACTAGGGTAACCTAGGGGTTTAAAGCCTTGTTACATATGATAAATGTAACCGCGATGCCTGCGAAAGTGAGTTAAAAATTCTTCTTTTCTAGTTTTATTTTGCTCGAGACTAGCAAAACATAGGTTTGGGGGTGTGAATAAGTGCTTAATAATCTATAATTTAGTTATCTTTCCATAGCACTTATCAATATTTTTAAACTGATAAATATATATTTTACCATAAAATTAAATAAACATTGAAATGAATTTAAAATATGGTAAGAGGTAAATAATTCTTTTCTCAAAACAGACTCTAAACTTGTCTCTCTTCTGGTTATAATCTTTCATGAAACATATAAGTAGGAGATTGTGTTAACCCGGTTTGGTAAACTGATGGAGTTGTAATCAAGCTAAGGTTATAATTAAATGGATTTTGGTCCTAATTAGATTGAAAGCTATAATTAATTATTTTTGTATGAAGAAAATGTTTGATTAATTTTATTAAGTCACGGTCCTGTTTTTAGTTTTGTCGAGTCCGGTCTGAAGCAGTTTAGCAAGAATTGAATTTAAATAACATTGGGCTCGAGACAAGTTCAAGCAAATTAAAGATCATAACCTACCTCAAATCCAAAGCCAATTTCCAAACCAATCCTATTCCTTTCCCGCGACCACTATCCAAGCAATCCAACGGTTCAGAAACTCCCGTCTCCGCATCACGTTTCCAAACTAAGCAAAATAGAGGAGATCCTTGTTTTAAATTCATATATGCCCATTTTCACGTCAAAATAAAGCAAGAAAAATAATTTTTTCCAAAAATTACTGGAATCACTGTTCAGGTGAACAGTGTCCCGTGAAAACACTGTTCATATGAACAGTGTCCCGTGAAAAACACTGTTCATATGAACAGTGTTATAAAAAAAAATAATAATAAAACTAATCCCACTGTTCATCTTCTTCCTCCCTCCTTGCATCAGGGCCGTCCACCTTCCTCCCGTCGATCCCGCGAGCAGATCCGCCGCCCGTGCCAGCCGCATCAGCCGCGTGCCATCCGCCCGTGATGCAGCCCGTTCCACCTCCCAGCAGCCGAGATCCAGCTCCTCCGCCATCAGCCTCCCGTCGTTCCTGCAGCCAGCGAATCAGGCGTTTGTCCGAAGCGTCTTCAACGCGTTCATGGCACGATTCAAGGCTGCAGCGAATCTCCGGCCATCCTTCCATTTCGAACAGAGCCGAGGCGTCCCAGATTTCAGCTCCCAATCGCGACCAGCATCCTGTTTTTCGCCATCACCGTCCGCATCTTCTCCGGATTCAAAACCCCCAAATCACGGATTGACGCCCTTCACCCGAGATCCAGCCATTCTCCCAGCATCACGCCCTCGCGTGCAACAGGAATCAAGCCTCCGCGAGATCGAAGACCTCAGACCACGCCCTGAATCCATCGCTGGGTCTTCAGCGGTCTATAAGAGGAGCTCGGTTGAGAAGAAAAAAAAGAGAGGGGAGACCCCTGTTTCGGTGAAGAAAAGAAGCCACCAGCCGAGAGAAAAGAGAGAAAAAGAAATAAAAAAAGAGAGAAAAAGGGGGGAAAGAGAATATTTTGTGATATATTGGGAATAATGGGAGGTGAAGGCTTTCATTTGAAGACGGAGGGTCTGTCCGGAAACCATGCTCGGCTTAAACGTCCAATCTAGGGCTGGATGAAGCCCTAGCAATGTATCAGGGCATTGTAGTTCTTACTTTTTATTATTATTTTGGAGCTTGTTTTAAATTTTTATCTTCAATGAAATATTTCTTTTATGATGTTTAACCTTGAGCATGCTATTTATTATTCATGTTTGCTAAAGTAGTCTAAGATGATCCATGCCTAGGAAGATGAGGTATGCTGCACCTAGATTAGCATACTTAGGTAGACACTTCATGCTATACCGAAGATGGATCTTCCTAAAACTCTTTATATTTTTATTTTTAAAAGGCTTGTAGCCAATATTGCATGCCTCTCCAAAAGATAAAAAAAATATTAAAGAACACAGACCCTGATACAATGCTATGTGGGTGGATTCCAAACCCTAGATCCATTTACTCTGATAAATTCCAATTCACACTCATAGTTTAATTTAGTTTATTCGAATTAGCAAATTCTTCTTCTTGATTTATTTTTTAAAAAAAAATAACTTGTCTCCAATCCCTGTGGACCGACACCCGTAATCACTATCCCTACAAGATACGTGCTATTGCGTGGTTTATTTTCAAAATTGAAAGAACCGATCAGCCATGATCACAACTCCTCCACTTGAGACTTGGTTAAAAAAATAGGAGCGATCCGAACAAATATGTATACCAGCTCCGATATGAATCCACCAATCAAGTGCTTGTAAAAGTCATGTTAACTTCAGGAGGAAAGGAAACAGATCTGAAAGCTATCTCAGAGGAGCCAGCGCTGGAAGTCACCATGTTGACTTGAGCACTGGTTGTGTGTGGACCCTTCTTCTTGGATTGAAGAGGTGCCAGTCTTCTTATAGAAGCACTAGGGAGACAAATGGTTGGTCTGACCACACATATAACAGAAACGGACACCACCATCCTCTTTCTTTTTCTTCTTCTTTTGCTCCTGAGATTTGCATAGGTTTTTTCATTGTGGTGGTTAGGATTTCTACGGTTGTAAGGTTTATTTTTGTAATGCTTATTTTTGAAGGGTTGGTTCTGATATTTTCTAGATGGGGCCTCTATATTATAAGCATTATTCTTGTGTCCAGTAGAGGTTTTACTCCTGAGCCTATGCTGTTTTTCTATTCTAATGGAGTTTAAAATTGGGTTAGGGTGAGACCTCCTTGGGTATGGCTCAGAGTCTTAGCAAATCAGACCAGAAATTAGGTAGTTTATCTATCAGACAGGCTACTTGGAATGATTCATCCAATTGGTTCCATTGCACTAAGCTGGTTGGATTAGGATTTCAAAAATCATGGATTTGGTCATTCATAGGCTTTGAGTCCACCATCCTAAAGTTATTGAAGTCAGAGGCCTTGAACCTCTTCACCCTCGCATCATCAAGACCATATTTGCTTTCTAGGATATCCCAGAGTTCTTTGGCACTCTTGGTTGGTAATAAATGTCATACAGCCTTCAGAAAGGGCACTTAGGATTTCATGGATGTAATGATAGTCTATTTCATCAGGTGTTCTAGAGGGTGTGCTGGTGGAGGCAAAAGGTTCAGTGTGGGAGGAGGATGAATTCCGGTTTGAGTTTTGGCGAGTAGCATATCGTGAAGTAGTTAGATTGGACCTGTTATCAACTTCAGTGGTGCTCTCACCTATGGCTGAGATCAACCCTAATGTGTGAGCTAGAACCGCATTTGGTTCTGCCCCTCCTAAAGTTATGGCCATCAAATTTTTTTCAGGTTTTGGCACTAAGGTGGTCACTAGTATTTGAGGCCATAGGTACAAGGTTATAGAGAAGGAACATAAACCTGAATAAAGGCAAAAGTCTATGTCAAAAGATTGCCGCTAAAATTTGTATTGAATTTTGAATGTCTAGTTGATATATCCAAAAAATAATAGCCAGATTAGCTCCAGATTGGTGGTGGAGCACTAGGCTCACTTAAGTACCAGCTTTTTTTAGGTACGTATGCCTTTTTAACAAACTTTTCTTTGACACTATTAGTTAGTGGAAATAATCACTAGAAATCATACAAATTTAATTTTTACAAAAGTCTAAGTGCAAATTTAAATTTGTTGTTACGAAGTAACCAAATTTTCAAAATTTTCCGTTTGAATTTTCGAATTAGTAATAATTGATTACTAATTTTGTGCCAGTAAATCAAATATTGTAATTGAGATCTAAAATGTCAATCAATGAATTATAAGATTTATTATTTATTAGAATAATTAATTACTAATTTTGTGCTAACAAATTAAACTATTTTAATTGAGAACTAAAATGTCAATTCAATGAATTATAAGATTTATTACCTTATTAGAATAATTGATTACTAATTGTGCTAGCAAATCAATTATTGTAATTGAGATCTAAAATGTCAATTCAATGAATTATAAGATTTATTACATTATTAGAATAATTGATTAAGATCTAATAAGCACTCGAAACCTCGCTTATTGTAGAACCCCTACGCCTTCCTTCCTCCCTGAACGCTCCCTCTCAGACCCAGAAGCTGCTAGATCTCGGCACCCCGTCGGTGTCGCCGAAGTTAGATGCTCGTAGCCCCTCCCCGAAGCTAGGTAAGCTCCCGACCACCTCATTTTTCCTCTTCCCTGCCTTCTATCCTCCCAATTTACTCGGGATAACAGAGAGAGAGAGAGAGGGAGGGGAGAGAGAGAAGAGAGAAAGAAAAAAAGAAAAAAGAAAAGAAGAAAAAGAAGAGAGGGAAGAGGGGATTTACCTGTGTGCGACTGCGAGCGTCACCGACGCTGCTAGTCCTCGTCGTGGGCTCTTCTTCTTCCGAGCTCTTTCTCTCCTCCACGGCAAGAAGAGAGGGCCGGTCGCCGTTCTCCCGAGCTCTCTCTTCTCCACAGGAGGGAGAGAGGGCTGGCCACTGCGGCCGCTGCAGGCACGGCCGGCCTCAGGCCGGCCCCCCTTCCGAGCCCCGGCATGGGTCGCCCCCACTCCCCCCCCCCCCCCCCCCTCCTCCTCCTCTATGGTCACGTGAGAAGAGGGGAAGGGGAGAAAAAGAAAGAAGGGTGGAGGAGAGGAAGACCCGGGAAGAAGAGAAGAAAAAAAAAAAAAGAAGAAAAGGAAAAGGAAAAGAAAAAGGAAAAAAAAAGGCCCATGTGGGTCAAATTGGGTCAACCTTGCGTTCTATTCATTGCGGGCCCAACTTGGGCCCAATTTAGCAATGTTAAGCTCTATTGGGCTATGCCTTTTGTGGGCCATGTTTGGGCTCTATTGGGCCGGGTCCATTGCGGGCCAACTTTGAGCCTGTTGAGCCGTGTTTGGATTTGTTGGGCTATGTTTAATAGTATTTTGATTTTGCTTAGCTTTGAAATTAATAAAAAAATTAATTCTATTTAATGATATTTAAATAGATGCACCTAATAGGAAGATAGGAAGGAAGAAGTCTAATCTCTCCGCTACAAAAGATGGTTCGCTGTGTTGCCAAACTGACAGACGATCTCATGGTGGAGATCCTTTCTCGGTCTGCCGACCAAGTCCTTTTTCCGGTTTCAATGCGTCTCCAAGTCCTGGCTCGCCCTTTCCTCTGATCCCTACTATCAGAATAACTTCCCTCGTGCTGCATCTGGCCTCTTCGTCAATGTCCCTTATGGAGACATGACCGTTTACAGGCATCGGAGGCGTATCCAATATATTAGCCTCTCAAACAACGATGACGATCTTGCCATCGACACCTCTCTCAGTTTCTTGCGCAAGTTATGGAATATGGAGGTGATCAGCTCCTCCAATGGGCTGCTCCTCTGCCGCTCGTGGGTCCGAGAAATCGACTCCATATCTCCTCTAATCTATGGCGACTTCCACGCTATATCCTCTACGTCTGCAATCCCGCCACTAGAGAGTGGGCTGTCCTCCCTGAAGAAGATGATATCTACGGGTACCTTGCTTGGGCTTCGAACCTCGCCTCTCCCACCACTACCATGTCCTCCGCTTCGGCGGCGACCGACGACGGGATCCCTAGGTTTAGGATCTTCTCGACTAGGACAAACCAGTGGGTGGAGAGCGAAGTCTCTTATGGCAGAACGGTATAACAGCCTACAGGCTACTTTCACCAATGGGATTTTCTATGTTGCATACGGTCTAAACCAAGTCTGGGGAGTTGATCCAGAGGGAAAGGTTTGCCACAGAATCGAGCTGCCTGAGTCCGATGGCATGGACTGTCTTGGACACTCAGGGGGTTATTTGCATTATATGCTGCGAAGCAAGGGTAAGATAAAGGTGTGGATGCTTAAGGACTACTGTCATGTCGATTGGATCTTCAAGCATTGCATTAATGTCAGAGCTATGTTACAGAAACATGGATCCCTGAAACACCTTATGTTTATGTCACAGAATTTCATCCAGATTGTGGATGCTATTTTCCTTCGAATAGATGACAACATCTTCTCATATCACTTAAATAGTGGTAGATTGGAAGAAGTCTACAACTTGCCTGATACAAGCGGTCTAGAATGTGTTGCGTATTCACCCACTAATCGAAGGGGTTTGGCGATGAGGTTGTCTGATGGGATGGACGAGGGACAGGCTTATGCACGACTCATGGCAACAGAACATAACGTGTTAGAGGTTCGTAAAATTTACTATCTATTGTCTTTTTGTTTTTAGAGATTTGAATATCCTGCCTTCATGGTTTAATTGTGAAGACATTTATCAATCGTGGAATATATGTTGTTATATGTGGAATCAGCTCACCTATATCATCATTATTGTTTTGCCTGAGAAGGATTAATAATTTGACTCGGCCTTCGATTGATGCAGGAGCATGAGCCCGAGTCATGATGGACGTACGTCGAGTTTGGATCCTTACTTTGAGAGTGCCCGAAAAACCCATTGAGTTTATGGTTTTCAGCATTTAATTATATTGGATTGAGTCTATTTTATTTTGGTCAATTAGGTCATACGAGTCTTTTTATTTTGGGTTTATTTGATTTCTTGTTTTGAGTTTGTAATTTGTTAATTTGTGTTTGATGATTGAGTCCATTCCAGTTTGGTGCGCGCATGTAGTTTGGGTTCATTTATGTTTTGTTGGCTAGCTTATTTGCATTGGGTCCTTAAATTGGTTTGTAATTGCTGAATTATGTTAGTTGTGATTGAATCCTTATCATTGAGTGCCATGTGGCAATCAGTTGGCTGAAGATTAGAAGGTGTGGAAGAGAGATTCATGCCGCACAGAAGAGTTCTGCTTTCACTAGGAAATCTTCATGTGTGATAATCTATCATTGCTGATTTTTAAGGATTCTCATCTCCATAATTTGGCATTCCTTTGAGGAGTTCTACGTGGAGATCTCATCTCCATAATTTAACGACACATGAACCGAGCACTCCAGCGACCTTGTTAGCTTGATGTGTTGGTCATGCTGGTTTTCCACAGCAACAGATTGGCACTAGAGAAAGGGTCATGATCCCATCTTTGCAAAGCTGACCTATTAGCAGATAGTCTGCAGCCATGAAGTCAAGGAGAATGCAAGCAACACCAACAACTGCCCAGCAGAATATATCCTTAGAGTCTGACGGCTCTCCATAGAGCCCTTAGAGGGATCCTCTTCTGCAGGAGCCATAGCCAGAGTTGCCAGTTATGAATAAGCAGTTTCGTCTACTCATGTAGTAGGTTCAAATGTTGACCATAGCCATTTAGAATCTCGAGCAGATAGCTACTAACTAGCAATAGCAGACTCGTGCATCGAGTAACAAGGTGGATCAAATACAAACGAGTCACCATACTCGTTCTCAAAGTCCAAGATGAGTCCAAGATAAGCCCGACTTAATTTTTGGTATTATGAAAATACAAAAATAGTATTAAATATTGATGATATCATATTTTCTTAAAGTCAATGATCAAGCGTAGAATATTATGAAACTCATGATTTATTGCAAAATAATGGTTTCCTTCGTATATTAAGAATAATGAATTATTTATATAAAAATGAACTCCATATATTTACGAAATTTATATTTTGTTATGAAAGAAATAATTTCATAATTAATTTACTATTAAAGGCTTATTTATACACTACGAACTTTATAAAACCATTTAGTATTTTATTCGTATATGATTTAATTAAGAAAATGTAAGTTAAAAAAAATTGTTTTAAGAACTATGGCAAAAAGACTCACAAATAGCTATATATATCCCTTCAAAGTGGGGTAGATCGATATCCAGTTCCATACAATCCTACTAGCAGGTAATACTAGTTGGCATACGATCCTGCTAGCGGGTATAGTAGTTGGCATACGATCCTGCCAGTGAATAATAGTAGTTAGCATACGATCCTGCCAGCGAGTAATAATAGTTGGCATACGACCCTGCCAACGGATAATAGTAATTAGTATTTTGATGATTACGACTCTATTACGGGTATAAAAGCAATCTTAGTATTTAGTCTGAGAGTAGTAATTTGATCGATGATATAGTTAAATAGTAAATATTTTATGATCTAATACTACACACCTAGAACCATGTTTATGACATATTGATGATGTTGCATGCATGATTGACTTTATGACTTATTTTATTATTTGATACTATGAAATATTCTATCTTGCAATAATTATTATTTTTACTTTATGAAGCATCAATTCATACAAAAACTTATGCTTGATCCAATAAGATAGTAAAAGGTTTACTTGCTGAGCTCGATCACTTATATATCTCTATTTTTATTTTTTTCTCTCCAGATGAATAGGATCGAGAGGAACGAAAGATGGTCCAGGCTTGGAGTTCGCGCTAGTAAACTTGACAATTTTGTAGAAAAATTTTAGTATTCTAAGTTGACTATAAATTTATAGTTAATGATTTTCTAAATTTTGAGGATTATGGGTTGGTATTTATGTTTGGATTTAGATGTTGTAAACCAATATTGGTTCCATTTAATGGATAATAAAATTAAACTTTTATTTATTATATTTTATTTGAGATGAACTTGATAGCTAAATATAATGTTGGCTTCGTGTTATCTAGGGTTCTATCCCTCGATAGCATGATCGTGTTATATTCCAAATTTCAGGGGGTGATAGATGTTGCATACCTGAGGTCCTCCGGACTACCCCTTTATATGGAAGAGTTTATTTTATCGTTTATCTGGGTTGATGTGATGTGCACCAGTTGCCAGGCAGCGGCCAGTCGTATGTTTACGATGCGAGCATCATTTCGTATGGGTGGCATACTGACCATGCGCCGAATGTAGAGCAGTAACAACTGTCGATTGTCGAAACCATCAGTTTTTGCCAGTACGTGTCGATTGGCTCCTCAGCTGGTCGACTCCTCGGCTGGGGCTGAAGTTGCTCACGTCAGTTTATGACCGAGGTCAAGGAGGTCGCACTACAAGAATAGTAACTTTTACCGGCGCTTTTATTGGCCTTTACCGATGCTTATTAGCGTCGGCAAAAACTCCACCAACGCAAAAGCAAGCGTCGTAGACGCATCGATGATACCTGAGTGGGGAAAGATTTTTGCCGACGTGCAAGGAAAGCGTCGACAAAATCGGGTATTTACCGACGCTTAGGAAAGCGTCGGTTGTAGATCCTTTGCCGACGCGAATTAGCATCGGCATAGACTACCACTTTGCGTGGCGGTATAGATTTTTTGCCGACGCTTATAAGCGTCGGAGAAAGTCTTTCATACGGTGCCAAGTTTGGTTTTTAACGACGCTTTAAAGCGTCGGGAGTGGGATTTTTTTTTTCAAAAAATTATTAAAAGAACACATGCGTATTATAAATCAACATTTACGCCCAATATGAAACCTGCCATTACATTTACATCAACACAAAATATTCAGATTCATCAAAATATTCATCTTGTCATATATGATTAATAAGTTTAGAATTACAATTTCTTTGAAAAATATAAAAAAAATACATATAAAAACTCCTTAAATAACAATCTAAAAGGTATCAGGACCGGATTTAGCGCCATCATCATCTCTACGAGCTGTTGAAGTATCAGGAATCTACAAAAAAAAAAAAACTTTAAAAGTTAGGAATATGAAAATCATTAACTCATGCAAAATAAGTGATAATTTATGTAAAGTCATCAAATACATATAGTTATTTACCTGAGGATGGAGAAATCGCTGTAACATAGATGAAATATGCTCAAGCTGAGACTGCCAAAGTTTGTTGGTTCTGCTTCAACTCTGCCAACTCTGCTTGATGGCGATTCTTCATATCTTCAATTGTGTCCGAAGTCTACTAACTTCTGCATTGGCTACTGCCTTCTCCAGTATTTCTTGGATATATGCCCACTGCAGACAAACTGAGTGGGGTAACTCCAACGCCATAACCTCTCACTTACCATAATGCTCTGGGCCCAATAATTCAGCAAGCACTTGAGCTTCGACATGACTGGTCGTGTCGGATGATGATGACTCTCCGACGCGCTCTGAAATAAGAGTTGTTGCCCTGTCCTATATTCTCAAAAGAAAAAAGTCATATTAATGTATGCCAATAATAGAACTAATAAAAATATCGTTGAAAGATTCAAAGATGAATACATACAACTATATCTCTTGACTCCTCCCGAACAAAACTGTCATCTCGGTGGGTGTGAGTCATCTTATAAAACTCCACCTTACTAGGCTTCCTCCCATTATCATCCATCTACAACAAAAGATATATTGGCAAGCTAGTTATCATAATACATGCTATATGATAGAACAATTTAAAATAGTTTCAAAGAGTTTCAAAAAAAACTTACGAATTCAGCTCTACGTCGAGCATAACTCATCGAGCCTGAAGTATGAGGAACAGTCTGAGAGGCTCATGCAGCTCTACCAATGTTGGAATATGTCTTCCCAAAAAAGGAATAAACAATATAAAATTTGTAATCTAAATTATTAGTAGATACACAATAAAGGTATTGAAAAAAATATACACAACCTGAGCTTTGTCGAAAAAACCAATAGTGGGACAAGCTCCCTCCACTGATGAGGGATTACATCAGGAGGACAAACACGGGCAACCTCCTCTTCTGTCATACCATCGTGCTTTCCAGTCCGCCTTTAACTGGCCCTATTTCTTTCCACTTGCGGTTGACGGACTTCAGCACCCAATCATGACTCTCTTTAGGAGCAAAAACTTTTTCTACATCAAAGTAATTAAAGAATGTTATAACAATGTTAAATCAAAAAATAAAATTGTGATAGTAAGCAAATTCAATTCTTTACCTCAATAACTTTAAGAAGCTCAACCTTATACGAAGGAAGCATTTCATTCCATTTCGTATAGTTGAGCAGACACAACTGACCCTTCCACACAAACCGATCCTAGAAAAGTCGATAAAATCCCTGCAGCCCTCTTGATGGGTTGCCCTAGTTCATTGCAATGTACCACGATCTTTTCATCCTCGCGTAGGCTCCACACATCCCGTTGCTCGAGTGGGTCCTTGTGTCCTCACTCTCCCCAGTCTATCTATAAAAATAAAATAAAATATCCATTAATTAAACATTAAAGGCAAATGATTTAATATAATTAGATTGTAAGAAAAATTAATATATAAAATTAAATCAAATTATCCTGGATGTGCACGTCATCCATGTCTGGACAATCAGCAGGTGACACGTGCTCAGACTGAGACTCGTGCTGAGTATGAGACTCATGCTGAGAATGGGACTCGTGCTGCTGGGGCTCGTCGGGCTGCTGGGACCGTAGGGACTGATCGGAAGAAGATCCAACGGATGTGTGCTGAAACTCAACATCTCTGAATCGTTTTCCTCGCGGCATGTTGTTATCTAGCAATCCTATAATCACAAATATCCTTTCTATCGCCAACATGACATAAGGCAAATGGCACAAAGAGAGATTGGCACAATTCATTGTGTTAACAAGATTGGCACTTGTTTTTATTAATTCTCCTTGTCTCGTATTGCTGGAAAGAGAGATTGGCACAAAGAGAGATTGGCACAATTCATCTTTGGATTTTTCTTTTATCTCGTATTTAGGCAAACAAGATTAGGGTTTTATTTTCCATATTGAGATGATCCTAGGTTTTAGCATTGCTGGAAAAAAAAAATTTAAAAAAACTGCATGCACAATTTTGACAAAGATGGGAGCTTTGTTAGCATTTCCCTATTTAACAGGCAAATGGAATGGAATGATTCATGAGAGCCGAAATTTGGTAACCTGGTTGCTGGCATTTATTTGTGATCTTCGGGGTGTTTTTGGTCTGGGCTGGGTCATTTAGCTCTTACCTTTCCCGGACACCAATTATGGAAAGAGGTTGATCACCCATTGCAGGCGAAAACAGTGAAATTTTTCTGTCAGCTTGAGGCTGTCAGTCGCCTATTTCTGTAGGATGGAAAGGTATAGTTGGGTGCATGGTTGGGCATCCACTCGATCTCTAACTGCAACATGGTAGCATTTAGCATGCACAATTATAGGAGATGGCGTGCAAATGCGAATGAATACAGTAGGGCAGTTGTATAGTGTGTAGTCCCTGTAAGATGTCCATACTGCAAATCACCTTTTAATTTAATTATGGGTGAGGGTGAGGAATCTGATTCCATCAATTACTTGTATCACCACCTAGGATACAAGTCTACTAGATACAGTCAGACACTTCGGATATGTTATCCTAGTATGGCATAATAGTGCATTTAGACACCAACAAAACTAAGAAGATATCAAGAATTCAAGGATTTAAAGTACATTTTCTTCATTAGATAAACATGCAAATAATTAGTTTTTATTTAAATATAGACATACAAATGGTCAAGAAGAATAGTGAATTTGTACAGATTTGGTTATAGAGCTGTGACTATGAGCAATGATTCTTATAGAAGCTAATTCTGTCATTCTCTTGTTTTTGATTTCCACTTTTCTTTAGTGGTTCTCTTTCATTAATCAGACTGTTTTTATTCTATATTCTCTGACTTTGCCGCAGGCAGCATGCTCTCCTTTTCTGCTCCAGCTCCCTGTTTTGTTCTCATGTCATGTTTCAGAATGGGATGAGTCAAAAAATGGACCAAGACAAATGAGACATCTATTGTCCTAAGTGTCAGGTATGCTGGCCCATTCCACAAAAAAACCAGGACAACTTGCATGGTATTTACAATTAAAACCACTACCTTAATAGTATATACATGAATCCCTCAGTTTGATGAACCAAATCTTGACTATACAACAATGATGGCATATGATAATATCACAACTAGCAATGGAATCATGTGCCACATGATTGAAATAAGTAAACCAAAATGGTAAGTCATGTTGTCACCACTGTTAGATGCATCTTATGCAATTGAATCAGCACCTCTACTAAATTACAACGAAAGTTAGACTCCAAACTCGACATAGGAACCAATATTAACACTGATCATTCTACTGTGGCACTATCCAGCTAGAATACGCTATGTTTTATATATGCTAGCTCTTTCACAGGCAAATTAAAGAATATCTATAAAGTATTTTATTTATAAAGCTAGCTCTTTCACAGGCAAATTAATTTTTTTTTTTTGGAGGGAAATATTGGAGAGAATGTTACTTTATAAAGCTAGATGTTTCTATTTGAGTTTAATTGTGTTTCTTTGGATCTTCACAGATGATTGTTTTATGATTATGCGATCCATCTCTTGCCTCCTATGCTCATTGTCCGGTGGTTCCCTGACTCCATTCCTGCTTTGGCTTCTTTGGCTAAGGCTTCTTGTGCCCATTTGTTTCTTAATCTTTGGTATTGAGATTACCATGAAGTCCTCCACCTCTGTTAGAATTTCAGAAAGTTCTAAGGTTTGGTAGATTTCATTTCCTTTGAATCAATTGCAATTACTTATGTGTGCCACAATAACTGTATTTACTAGTTATTAGTGATGCGAAACTTTTTTCAAGTTTCAAAATTTTAACTTCCGCAGGAAACATTACAATGTCAACTTGACAGGAATTGAGGTTGGTGGGACTTTTTCTAAGGCTTCCTACTTATTTATTTGACGATGGAGCAAATAAAGGTGCCATTATTGACTGTTGTACAACCTTGGCTTATCTTCCAGATGCAGTTTTCAAGCAGTTACTCAATGCGGTGGGGGATCATTTTCTATTGTATTTGTGAAGCCCAATAGTCCCACATCGGAAAGTCTCGTTCCAGAGCTTGGGCATATGAGGCGGGTGTCTCCTAATCCTGCAGACGCGTTTTGGATGGAAAACAAAATCGGGGAGGGGTGAAGGATGCTTGCGTGAAGCTCCAGAACCGGACAATATCTGGCAGGGGAGCCTCGTGTTTCCCCCCTCGTGGCCCCCACGTGGGCACTAGGTGCCTCCACGTGCTCCGCGGAAGCGGGGGCGTGACATTTGGTATCAGAGCTTAAGATTTAGGAATCCTAGGGTTTAGGCTCGAGTAAGCCTAAGTGGGGAAAATCACTAAACACGAAAGATATTAAAATGTTGTGATTAGCATATGAAGGATGCAAAATTTTCTCAATCTGATAATCTTGATGCTGGAAAAATGGTGTAGGTTGATATGGCGCGAGGGGCGTGGTCGGGGCGTGCTAGAAGGCCGACCCGATTTGCAGATGGCTCCACGGCTTGGGCACCCTCTGGACAACAGGAAGGTACCTCATCCACGCGGACTCGGGGTGTGCCACAGCAGGAGCACACTATTGACCCTACTGGCAGTACTCCAGAGATGGGAGCTCCGGAGATTGGGACATCCCGAAGGACCAAGTATTCAGCTTGAGGAGACGATAAGTGCTTCACAGTTGATGCAAATGATGGTGCAACAGCAAGCTGCTGCCAGAGCAGACATGATGAGGATGGTAGAGGTGCAGCAACAGTTCTTGCAGCAACAGTTGCAGCAGCAGCAAGCAATGTATCAACAACAGCAGCAGCAATAACAACAATTCCAAGGCACTACAACTCAGTCGGGAGCACCGAGTCAGTCTGTTGGATTTTCAGAGGTATGCACCCCCCAGCATTTAAAGGTACGGCTGACCCGATGGAGGCTGAGAGCTGGCTGAAACAGATTGAGAAAGTCTTTCAAGCTCTGAGGTGCCCTGATGAGGAGAAAGTCCTTTTTGCCACCTTTATGTTACAGGGTGAGGCAGCTGACTGGTGGGAAATGGAGAAAGGGAAGCTTGGTCCGGAGTGATGCCCCCTTCATTTGGGAGGAATTTAAAAAGGTTTTCCATGAGAAATATTTTTCCCAAGGTATCCGATTCCAGAAATATAGGGAGTTTGACCGACTGGAGCAGGGTGATATGACGGTTGCTCAGTATGCAGCAAAGTTTGAAGAGATGTCCCGATATGCTCCGACCTTGATATCAGAGGATAGTGACCGAGCAAGAAAATTTGAAAATGGACTCAGGGGACGGATTCAACAACAAGTCGCTGCTTTTGAACTGTCTAGTTATAAAGATGTGGTTAACAAAGCCCTGGTGATAGGAAAAAGGGCTTGACAACGCCCATGCTGCCCGAGAAAAGAATATGAAGAAAAAAGTTTTGATCTACTGATTCTCCGAGCCAAAATAGTAGACCCTTCAAGTCAAAGGATCAGAGACTGAATCAAGTTGTCACCAGAGACAGAGGTCAAGCCCGAGGTGCCATTAGATGCTACAGATGTAGAGGACCTCATCTTAAGCGAGATTGCACTTGGATTGGAGGACATGTTTTTCTTGTGGTCAAGAAGGGCATAAGGCTGTTGTATGTCCTAGTGAAAAAGAACCGCAGAGGCGACAGGCACCTCAGTCTTCTCAGAGAGCCCCTATAAACCGAGCACCTCAGGAGGGACAGCAGCAAGAGGGAGGGCAGCAGAGGCCTAGGACCCAGGGCGGGTCTATGCACTCACAGAGCAGGATGCCAAGGCCTCTAATTCCAGTGGTGACAGGTAATAAATCCATCCCTAATATTTTCTTTTGTTGGCATATCATAAATTTGGTTAGGTTATATATGTTGTGCGTGTATGGATAAAGATTGTGATTAGGTGTCTTGTAACTATGTACAGGAATGATTAGGTTAATGTCATATGATGCAAATGTTTTATTTGACTCTGGTGCTACCCACGCCAAGTGGAGATGTCATATTAGTTAATTTAGTTTACAAGAACTTTATTTTGGGCGTTGAGGATAGGGAAATGAATGCAGACTTGTTGGTCTTAGAGATGAATGACTTTGATTTGATTCTTGGAATGGACTGGTTGGCAGCATACCATGCTACTGTTGATTGTTTTGAGAAAACGATCAAGTTTCAGATCCCTGGTCAGCCAGTGCTTAGGTTGGTGGGTAGCAAGTCACCTCATCAAATGAAATTAATCTCAGCTCTACAGGCTAAGAAGCTTCTCGCAAAAGGTTGTGAAGGATTCTTAGCTGCTGTGTTAGATACCCAGAAAGAGGAGCACAAGTTAGAGGATATCCTTGTCGTGGCAGAATTTCCAGATGTGTTTCCAGATGAATTGCCAGAATTACCCCCTGATAGGGAGATTGAATTTTCCATCGACTTGATTTCTAGCAGTGGTCTAATTTCAAAGGCTCCATATCGAATGGCTCCAGCTGAATTAAAAGAGCTGAAGGAACAACTACAGGGGTTACTAGATAAGGATTTTATCAGGCCTAGTGTTTTCTCCTTGGGGCGCTCCTGTATTATTTGTGAAAAAGAAAGACGGTAGCCTCCGACTCTGTATAGACTACCGGAAATTAAACAGGGTGACAGTACGGAATAAATACCCACTGCCAAGAATTGATGACTTGTTTGATCAGCTGCAAGAGGCTTCAGATTTTCTCGAAGATTGATCTTGTTCTGGCTATCACCAATTGAAAATAAAAGCAGCGGATGTGCCCCAAGACAGCTTTCAGGACCAGATACGGGCCATTATGAATTTTTGATCATGCCTTTTGGTTGGACAAATGCACCGGCTGCCTTGATGGATCTTATGAATCGGGATATTTAAACTTATCTGGATCAGTTTGTAGGTTAGTGTTCATTGATGATATTTTTGGTGTATTCAAAGAGCTCACAGGAACATGAAGAACATCTAAGGGTAGTATTGCAAATTCTTTAGAGAAAAGAAGTTGTATGCTAAGCTATTAAAGTGTGAATTCTGGTTGGATAGCATTTCTTTTCTTGGACATGTAATCTCCAAGGAAGGTGTCTCTATTGATCCAATGAAAGTGGAGGGCAGTAGTTTGGATGGTGTAGACCTACCAATGTGACTGAAGTACGCAGCTTCTTAGGATTGGCTGGATATTATAGAAGATTTGTTGAGGGATTCTCCCGTATTGCCATGCCTCTAAGTCGCTTGACTCATAAGCAAGTAAGTTTGAATGGACAGATGACTGTGAACAGAGTTTTCAAGAGCTGAAAAAGCGTCTGGTGACAGCCCCAGTGCCTAGCTATTCCATCTGGGACAGAAGGCTTCACCATCTACAGTGATGCATCTCGTAAAGGACTTGGGTGTGTTCTGATGCAGAATGGAAGGTGATAGCTTATGCCTCTAGACAGTTAAAGTCATATGAACAGAATTACCCTACACATGATTTGGAGTTGGCTGCGGTAGTTTTTGCTCTGAAGATATGGAAGCATTACTTGTATGGAGAACACTGTGAGGTTTTCACAGCTCATAAGAGTTTGAAGTATATCTTCACACAGAAGGAGCCGAATTTGAGGCAAAGAAGATGGGCTAGAACTACTGAAGGGATTATGACCTGACTATCAGTTACCATCTGGGGAAAGCAATGTAGTGGCTGATGCTTTTGAGCAGAAAATCCTCAAGTGGGATGGCAGCATTAATCACTACACAGAAGCATATTTATTAGATTTGGAGAGATCAGGGATTGAGATACAACTACATGATCCTAAGGTACATTTGGCTACCCTCACAATGCAGCCTACTCTGATTGAAAAGATCAAGATGTCTCAGAGAGAGGATCCAGAGTTACAGAAGATCAGAGAAACAATAGAGTCAGGTGTGCAGTCAGAATTCCGAGTGCATGAAGATGGCTCTTTAAG
Organism: Phoenix dactylifera; assembly: GCF_009389715.1. Lineage (NCBI taxonomy): Eukaryota > Viridiplantae > Streptophyta > Magnoliopsida > Arecales > Arecaceae > Phoenix > Phoenix dactylifera. The sequence continues at coordinate 60,569 of NW_024068879.1, read as the reverse complement.
ATTCGGGAACAGGGTATGTGTGCCAAAAGTAACAGAATGAAGAAAGAGATTCTTGATGAGGCTCATAACTCAGCTTATATAGTGCATCCAGGTGGTACTAAAATGTATCGAAACTTGAAGGAAAATTTTTAGTGGAGTGTGTTGCCCAAGGTGACAAGCCAAGAGGGGGGGGGGGTGAATTGGTTTTCTCTTAATTTTAACTATCTTACTTATGTTAATTGATGAGTTAGTGGAATTAAACAAATCACAATACAAACAACCAAGAAGTATAGTGGTTCGGGTGCTCTCCTAAGCACCTACGTCCACTCCCCAAGCGACCCCTTGGAAATTCACTATAATCCGCGGATTACAGTTGGATTGTTTTTCGGGCTCACAATCCAAAAACCTTTACACTTTGGTTTTTCGGGTTTACCAAAAACCTATTGTTGGTTTTGTTAGATGTATGCCCTAGAAGCCAATTTGGCTGACACATTGTTGATCTAGGGACATAATTTTGTACTTGACTATTTATTATTGAATAAATAAAAGGCATCTTTTCATTCATATTGTTTATGTGTCTATGAATCGTCCAAAAAATTAATAAGATGATGATACATATTCTCAAGAGTTGAGAATTTGAGCCATGTATCATTGGTGATTAATTTCTAAATGCTCCTGATCAATGGATCATTACGAGGACGGTGATCGATCCGATCAGTGCACAGATCACTTTCCTTCTGGATGGACGAGACTTGAGTCCACAGTGTAGGGACACTGAAGTGATAGTGCAGGTGCTTGTTAGAGAACAAGGGTACTGAGCGTGACCAAGATAAGAAGTCACTTGGATGTCTATCCACTCGTCAGTGACTTGCTTGATGTTGCAGTAGTGTGACTGGTCCTTTGACCTGTGGTGCTTCGGCTACTCACAGTAAGGTTATTGTAGTTTGACTGCACACATACATGGTCTCTAGCCATATGGGTCCATGCAGTGTAGATTGGCTGCAGTAAGTTCACTGTAGGAGTAGGGTATGCACCTATAAGGATCTATCGACCTTGATAGAAGAGGAGTGATCCTATGTGATTTGTTAGACTGAGTTCTAAGACCTTGGCCAGGGCAGTAATATAAAGTGGAGAAAGAGTTTTCCACTATCGAACTCGAGTCGAATAAATCTTGACATATGACAGACGATGGGGTTTGACGAGTTGTCCACGACCTCCATCCTGTAGGGATCCACGATAGTAGGACTGTATCACACGTTAACTGCACCTAGAGGTTCATCATTCCATTCTACTGGGTAGCCACTACATGCTGCTAGGTGTCACTGGTGGATGGTGGGACTCATAGGGATTATCTTGATGATCGATAAACCCTAATGAGTTGAGTTGGAATCGTTCCAACCCATTGAAAGGAGTTTTCAATGATATTGAGATAGAGATCACAATATATCTCACTACCAGTCAGAATAGAACCTATGGGGTCACACACACTAGAAGTACTGACCGATCCGATGGTTGAAATCGTGATTAGGAATCACAAGTAATCAATTTGATTGATAAGAAGTTGAAGAAAGGAACAAAGGGAATTAATTAATTGGACTTGAAACAAGAGTCCTACTTCGGGTAGGATTCCTAGAGTCCTAATTGGATTAGGACTGGAAATCCTAGTTGGAGTAGGACTGGGATTCCTACTTGGAATAGGATTCCTACAATCCTAATGAGATTAGGAATTTTGAATTAAAATTGGATTCCTACTTGGAGTAGGATTCCTAGAAATCCTAATTGGATTAGGACTTCGGATTCAAATAGAGTCCTAATTGGATTAAGAACTAAAATTAAATACATCCTAATTGGATTAGGATTCCTTAAGTCTAAATTAATTATTAATCTAATGAATCAACATGACTCCTAATTGGATTAGGATTGAAGAGTTCAATTGAGTCATGGTTCATTCAAGTCCTAATTGGATTAGGACTAGCATAGATTGAACCGAAAATTGGCTAATCCTAATTAGATTAGGATTAAACCATGAGAGAGGCACCTAATCCTCTTTGGAAGAGGATTAGGCTAACCAAGTAAGAGGGGCATCAGCCCCTCTCCAATTGGTTAGGGCGACAAGAAGAGAGAAGGGGCCGGCGCTCCAAAGAAAGAAGGTTGTCAAGGGCTCCTAACTTGTAGGAGCCCTTGATGCTTATAAAAAGGGACCTAGGGCCGGCGCCCTAGGAGTGTGCTCTCTTCCCCCTCTTGCTGCCGCCACCAGCCCCTCTCCTCTCTTAGTTCAGCCGCAAGCAAGGGAAAAGGATCTCCAAGTGTTGGCGGCCTCCTCTCCTTCCCTTCCTTCATCCAACGCAAGGAACAAAAGAAGGCTGCGTGGGGTTCTTTCTTCTTCCTCATCTTCATCCTTCTTCTTTCTCCTCTCAAGCACAATCAAGGGTTGATTGAAAGAGAGGAGATCAGCCATCAAAAGAAGTCTTTGCAAGGGAGCTAGCACCCCCGGAAAGACAAGAAAGATTTGATCGGTCCTCTACTTCGTGTGGATACCCGTAGAGGCCGGACGTTTGAACGGCTTCAAGCGAACCCTCTTCCAAAACCACGAATTCAGATTTGCGGTGATCATCTACCCGCGCAAGGTGAAGATTTGATCTTCCTAATAGTTTTTAAAAAGTTTTAATTCTTACCTAATTACGAAAGGTCCCGAAACAACGTTCATTGCGATGAACGTCGATCCCGCACATGCCTCTTCCGCTGCCATCTGATTTAATTTTTGAAATATCAGCGGCATGGGCGGGTTTCCAACAGTGGTATCAGAGCCTAGGCTTCATAGATTAAGGTAAGAATTAAATATCTAAAAAGGCATATTAGATCTGAAAATTGAATGATCATGCATGCTGAAAAATTCTGCATGCAGATTTTTCAGGGGTGCTGATTTTTTTTTGCATGCTGATTTTTATGTGATAAAAAGATGATTCTAAATGTATTGTTAATGGGATTACAAAGTTTAGAATCATGATTAGCATGATCAGCGACCTATGTCATGATACAATCAGTTAGTTTTCAGATCTGAAAATTATAATTGTTGCGTACGGTGATGATCATAGGATTCAAACCCTTTTGGTATCAAATTAATGACCTGCGATGTGATCTACGATGTCATGTAATTTTTCAGATGCTTGCATGCATCTTATTTGATGTTTTGAGAGGCCTGCGTGCCTCCTAAAAGGAGATGTAATTTATTTTTATTTTTATTTTACATCTGGTTGTATTTCTGTGATGTGATGTACATCAACGGTCAAGTTGAAGCAAAGGCATGAGATGAAAGGTGATCTAAGCGGTTGATGGCGATGGGATCAAGAGTTGATCAAGGATCGAATCAAGGAGGCTTGGAACCAATTCAAGAGTCGAAGACCACTTGATCGATTTGATGTGCATGTGCTTGTAATACGACATAATTAGAATCCATGATCATCACCTATTTAAAGTTTAACTTTATTTGATGCTGCGATTATAACTGCCTGTGATGTACCGTTTGCATGAGATGTGAATGCGAGTCGGGTAGATAGGTTTACATGTGATGTAGCAAACCTAATTGAGACCTAAATCAAAACCTCCTCAATCAAGTCGAGAGTGAACCGACATGAGCAAGTCATATTAGATTAATTGATCTAATTGGTGTCTAGGAAAGCATGAAAGGTGGTTACTTAATTAGGACCTTACTCTCTGAGTAAGGGGAGCCTCCCACCTGCTTACCTGGCCAATTGTTCGATTATCTCTTATGAAGGGCTCAAGTTGCAAACACTAAGACCTGATTAACCAATATTAAGTCAATAGGTCTTCCACTGTAGTAGAGCTGCTAAGGCCTTTCTGATGTTGATTTGTCTCGGCTGGATACAGTGGTCAAGTTGCATCGGGGGGCTGGACCTCTCTATAGACATGAGATGTTGTAGGATAAAGGTGGGGTTGGGCACCAATAACTGTTAGGTGAGGACCCAATGACGACTTTATTCCTACGGTTATACGGTGGGTCTGATTTAACTAAGAAATGGGACCAATAACTGTTAGGTGAGGTCTTCATGGCTTAGAGACCAAGTTACACTGCACCATGCTTGAGAAGCATTGTACAAGAGTTGTACACTCATCCATCTATGTGTCACCAATAACTGTTAGGTGAGGTGGCATGTAAATCGGTGGGACCGCAGTACCCACTAGAAACCCTAGTCGTGTGGGATTTCCGTTTCCCTACCAGGGGAGTGTGAGGGATTCGAGAAAATAGTGGGAGTTACATTTGTTCTAAAAGACCTTAGAACAGATTAGGATCAAGTACAAAAGTCTAACTAGAATCTTTACTCTCTGCAGATACAATGTCAGCTTCAAACCCTTTGACCCGTATTCTTGAGACCAACCGACTGACCGGAACCAATTACAAGGACTGGCTTAGAAATCTCAAAATTGTTTTGGACTGTGAGAAAATAGGCTACATACTCGATTCAGATATCCCCACACTACCAACACGTCCTACTGATGTTCAGCGTGAGTTGCATAAAAAGTGGTTGGATGATGAAATTAGAGTAAAATGCTATATGATGGCATCCATGTCTAATGAACTCCAATGCCAGCATGAAAATATGAAGACTGCTAGAGAAATACTGGCACACCTGCAAGAGTTGTATGGTGAGCAGAGTCGCACAGCTCGTTTTGAAGTGTCCAAGAGGCTTTTCAAAACGAAGATGCGCGAGGGGCAGTCTGTCCATGATCACGGTCTGACCATGATCAAGGACCTGGAGGAGCTTGAGAAGCTCGGTATGGACATGCACAAGGAATTACAAGTGGATTTGATCCTACAGTCACTTCCTGATTCATTTGGTCAGTTTATAGTAAACTACCACATGAATAAGATTGAATGCACTAAGACTGAACTAATCAACATGTTGGTAACTGCTGAGGGAGCCTTGAAAGGTTCAAGGGGCAATGTCCTTGCTGCTGAGTTGACTTCTGGTTCCAAGAGAAAGTCTACTTGGAAGAAAAAGAAGCCTGCTAAGAAGCAGAAGAAAGACAAGAAGCCAAAGAAGGAAGTTCAAAAGAAAAAGGCTAACGACAAAGGAAAATGTTTCCACTGCAATGTCGAAGGCCACTGGAAGAGAAACTGTCCTTCATACCTCGAGAGCCTGAAGAACAAGAAAGGTGACACACCTTCAGAAGGTATAGACTTGCTCATAATTGAAACTAATCTAACGGTTTTTTCTACTTCTAGTTGGGTTATAGATTCTGGTTCTAGTGCTCATCTGTGCACTACCATGCAGGGTCTAAAGAAAAGTAGAAGGATGGCGGAAGGTGCGGTAACCCTTCGGGTTGGCAACGGGGCAAAAGTTGCTGCTGTGGCTGTGGGCACCTACCATCTGCGACTACCGTCTGGATTTAGTTTAATACTTAGAGACTGCTATTATGTACCTGTTGCTAGCAGAAATTTGATTTCTGTTTCATGTCTAGCACAGGAAGGTCATGTTTTTACATTTGACAAAGACTGCTGTTCTATTAATTTAAGAAATAAAATAGTCGCACGTGGTTTTATGATTGACAGTCTCTATCATTTACATATGGATGTATCTGTGAATGTTACCGAGCAAGAAGTGAATGCCAAAGGATCCAAGAGATCCAGGGATGAGATAAACCAAAGATATTTGTGGCACCTCAAACTTGGCCATATTGGAGAGGATAGGATGAACAAAATGGATAAAGATGGGCTTCTCGGCTCATTGACTTCCGAGTCATATCCAGTTTGCGAGTCCTGTCTTCAAGAAAAAATGGCTAGACTGCCCTTTGTAGGACATGGGGAGAGGACCACTGAATTACTTGCCCTAGTACATACAGATGTATGTGGCCCATTCGATGTGCTAGTCAGGGGACGTTATTCTTACTTCATTACCTTTACCGATGATTACTCACGGTATGGGTATGTGTATCTTATGAGACACAAGTCTGAATCTTTTGAAAAGTTCAAAGAGTTCAAGAATGAAGTAGAAAAACAAACTGGAAAACCTCTTAAAGCTCTTCGATCAGATCGAGGAGGAGAATACCTTAGTGGGAAATTCCGGGACTATCTCAAAGAAAACGGCATAGCCTCACAATGGACACCTCCGGGTACACCTCAACTCAACGGAGTGTCAGAGAGGAGGAATCGGACCCTATTAGATATGGTCAGGTCCATGATGAGCTTCACTGATTTACCTATGTTCCATTGGGGAGATGCCTTACTCACAGCGATGTATTTATTGAATAGAGTTCCCTCTAAATCCGTTCCTACCACACCGTATGAGATATGGCATGGTAAGAAACCAAGTCTGGGTCATCTCAAGATTTGGGGATGTCCGGCCCATGTCAAGAGACTACAGGCGGACAAGTTAGAGGCTAGGACCATAAGTGCTCGTTTTATAGGATATCTTAAAGAGTCATTAGGATACAATTTTTACGTCTCAGAGGATCACAATGTGTTTGTGAGCCGTCATGCCATCTTCTTGGAAAATCAGTTTATCCTTGATAGAGGCAGTGGGAGGAAAATTGAGCTTGAAGAGAAAGTCTCTGAAAAGCAACGAGTCATGGATCCTATTGAACCCATTCATACAGAGCCAGTACACGATGTCCCTCGACCACCTCGTAGATCTAGTAGGGTCTCCCATCCTCCCGATAGATACTTAGGTATACTTGAAGAGGATACCAAGAAAATGTTCCTAGTGGGAGATAGGGATCATACACAAGATCCCAAAACCTACAACGAGGCGATATCTGATATCGATTCCGAGAAATGGCTGGAAGCTATGAAGTCAGAGTTAGACTCCATGCATTCCAACCAAGTCTGGACCTTAGTAGATCCACCAGAAGGTATTGTACCTATTGGATGCAAATGGATCTACAAGAGGAAGATAGGTTCGGATGGAGAGGTAGAGACCTATAAGGCAAGGCTTGTGGCGAAAGGGTATAGTCAGCGCGAAGGCATTGACTATCAGGAGACCTTTTCACCTGTAGCCATGCTAAAATCCATCCGAACATTGCTTGCCATTGCAGCATTTCATGATTATGAAATCTGGCAGATGGATGTGAAAACTGCTTTCCTGAATGGACATCTTGATGAAGATATCTATATGGAACAACCTTTGGGTTTCACTTCCAGTGATGGAGATCACAAGGTCTGCAAGCTGCAAAGGTCCATCTATGGACTAAAGCAAGCATCTCGGAGTTGGAACACTCGTTTCGATGACGCAATCAAAACGTTTGATTTCATCAAAAACGAAGAGGAATCATGTGTTTTCAAAAAGGTTAGTGGGAGTGCTGTCGTTTTTCTCGTACTGTACGTTGATGACATTCTCCTGATTGGGAATGATATTCCCATGCTAACCTCGGTCAAGGTCTGGTTGTCAAAAAGAATTCTCCATGAAAGACCTTGGGGAAGCATCCTATATTTTGGGAATAAAGGTCTATAGAGATAGATCTAAAAGGATGCTTGGCCTTTCACAGAAGATGTACATAGAGGAGGTGCTGAAGAGGTTCAGCATGGAAAACTCCAAGAGGGGTCTCTTATCCCTAAGACATGGAATTCATCTCTCCAAGAAGATGTGCCCCAACACATCTGAAGAGATTCAACACATGAGCAAGATTCCCTATGCATCGGCAATAGGAAGCCTCATGTATGCCATGCTGTGTGCACAACCTGATATAGCTCTTGCTGTGAGTGTCACAAGCAGATATCAGTCGGATCCAGGCAAGAAGCACTGGATAGCTGTGAAGAACAGTCTTAAGTACTTGAGAAGAACTAAGGACATGTTCTTGGTCTTTGGGAGAAGATCAGAGTTGAAGGTAGAAGGATGCACACATATTGATGATAGAAAGTCTACATCAGAATATGTGCAATTGTGGTTCAGTAAATTGGAAGAGTTCCAAACAACCGATCATTATAGATTCTACCTTAGAAGCTGAATGTTAAGCCGTATCTAAGGGTGCAGTGGAAACCTTCTGATTAAAAGTTAATTGCAGAGTTAGGTGTAATGTCATTAGATGCCATAACACTTTACTGCGATAACATTGGCACCATAGCACTAGCTATG